>NW_027489218.1:0-70257 GCF_050948215.1 Halictus rubicundus | reverse complement strand
TAGAGGATAGGATAGGATAGGATAGGATAGAGGATAGGATAGGATAGGATGATATTGTAGGATAGAGGAAGGATAGGACAGAGGATACGATATTATAGAGGATAGGATAGCATAGCGGAAAGGGTAGGATAGAGGATAGGATAGGGGATTGGATAGTATAGAGGACAGGAGACGATAGAGGATAGGATAGGATAGAGGATAGAATAGGATAGGATTAGGATAGGATAGAGGATAGAGATAGAGGATAGGATAGGATAGAGTAGAGGATAGGATAGGATGGATAGGATAGGATAGGAGGATAGGATAGGATAGGATAGAGGGATAGGATAGGATAGGATAGAGGATAGGATTGGATAGGGATAGGATAGGATAGAGAGGATAGGATAGGATAAAGGTTTGGATAGGATAGATGATAGGATAGGATAGAGATAGGATAGGATAGAGGATACGATATAGGATTGGGATAGAAATAGAGGATAGGATAGGAAAGAGGATAGGATAGGATAGAGGATAGGATAGGATAGAGGATAGGATAGGATAGGATAGAGGATAGGATAGGATAGAGGATAGGATAGGATAGAGGATAGGATAGGATAGAGGATAGGATATAATAGAGGATAGGATAGGATAGACGATAGGATATGATAGACGATAGATAGGATAGAGGATAGGATAGGATAGAAGGATAGGATAGGATAGAGGATAGGATAGGATAGAGGATGGGATGGGATAAAGGATACGATATTATAGAGGATAGGATAGGATAGGATAGAGGATATGATCGATAGAGGATAGGATAGGATAGAGGATAGGATAGGATAGAGGATAGGATAGGATAGAGGATAGGATAGGATAGATGATATTATAGGATAGAGGATAGGATAGGATAGAGGATACGATATTATAGAGGATAGGATAGTATAGACGATAGGATCGGATAGAGAATAGGACAGGGCATTTGGGATAGGAAAGAGGATAGGATAGGATAGAGGATAGGATAGGATAGAGGACAGAATAGGATAGAGGATAGGATAGGATAGAGGATAGGATAGGATAGAGGATAGGAATAGGATAGAGGATAGGATAGGATACAGGGTAGGATAGGATAGAGGATAGGATATAGGCTAGAGGATAGGATAGGATAGAGGATAGGATAGGATAGAGGATAGTATATTATAGAGGATAGGATAGGATTAGAGGATAGGATAGGATAGAGGATAGGATATAATAGAGGATAGGATAGGATAGACGATAGGATATGATAGACGATAGGATAGGATAGAGGGTAGGATAGGATAGAGGATAGGATAGGTACAGAGGGATGGGATAGGATAAAGGATACGATATTATAGAGGATAGGATAGGATAGGATAGAGGATATGATCGGATAGAGGATAGGATAGGATAGAGGATAGGAATAGGATAGAGGATAGGATAGGATAGAGGATAGGATAGGATAGAGGATAGGATAGGATAGAGGATAGGATAGGATAGAGGGATAGGATAGGATAGAGGATAGGATTAGGATAGAGGATAGGATAGGATAGAGGATAGGATAGGATAGAGGATAGGATAGGATAGAGGATAGGATGGAATAGAGGATAGAGGATAGGATAGATGATATTGTAGGATAGAGGAAGGATAGGACAGAGGATACGATATTATAGAGGATAGGATAGCATAGCGGAAAGGGTAGGATAGAGGATAGGATAGGGGGATTGGATAGTATAGAGGACAGGGGACGATAGAGGATAGGATAGGATAGAGGATAGAAATAGGATAGGATTAGGAATAGGATAGAGGATAGGATAGGATAGAGGATAGGATAGGATAGAGTATAGGATAGGATAGGGGATAGGATAGGATAGAGGATAGGATAGGATGGATAGAGGATAGGTTAGGATAGGATAGAGGATAGGATAGGATAGGGGATAGGATAGGAATAGAGGATAGGATAGGCCTAGAGGATAGGATAGGAATAGAGGATAGGATAGGATAGAGGATAGTATAGGATAGAGGATAGGATAGGATAGAGGATAGGATAGGATAGAGGATAGGAATATAATAGAGGGATAGGATAGGATAGACGATAGGATATGATAGACGATAGGATAGGATAGAGGATAGGATAGGATAGAGGAGTAGGATAGGATAGAGGATAGGATAGGATAGAGGATGGGATGGGATAAAGGATACGATATTATAGAGGATAGGATAGGATAGGGATAGAGGATATGATCGGATAGAGGATAGGATAGGATAGAGGATAGGGATAGGATAGAGGATAGGATAGGGATAGAGGATAGGATAGGATAGAGGATAGGATAGGATAGATGATATTATAGGATAGAGGATAGGATAGGATAGAGGATACGATATTATAGAGGATAGGATAGTATAGACGATAGGATCGGATAGAGAATAGGACAGGGCATTGGATAGGAAAGAGGATAGGATAGGATAGAGGATAGGATAGGAATAGAGGACAGAATAGGATAGAGGGATAGGATAGGATAGAGGATAGGATTAGGATAGAGGATAGGATAGGATAGAGGATAGGATAGGATACAGGGTAGGATAGGATAGAGGATAGGATAGGCTAGAGGATTAGGATAGGGAATAGAGGGATAGGATAGATAGAGATAGTATATTATAGAGGATAGGATAGGATAGAGGATAGGATAGGATAGAGGATAGGATATAATAGAGGGATAGGATAGATAGAGGATAGGATAGGATAGAGGATACGATATTATAGAGGATAGGATAGTATAGACGATTAGGATCGGATAGAGAATAGGACAGGGCATTGGATAGGAAAGAGGATAGGATAGGATAGAGGGATAGGATAGGATAGAGGACAGAATAGGATAGAGGATAGGATAGGATAGAGATAGGGATTAGGATAGAGGATAGGAATAGGATAGAGGATAGGAATAGGATACAGGGTAGGATAGGATAGAGGATAGGATAGGCTAGAGGATAGGATAGGATAGAGGATAGGATAGGATAGAGGATAGTATATTATAGAGGATAGGATAGGATAGAGGATAGGATAGGATAGAGGATAGATATAATAGAGGATAGGATAGGATAGACGATAGGATATGATAGACGATAGGATAGGATAGAGGGTAGGATAGGATAGAGGATAGGATAGGACAGAGGATGGGATAGGATAAAGGATACGATATTATAGAGGATAGGATAGGATAGGATAGAGGATATGATCGGATAGAGGATAGGATAGGATAGAGGATAGGATAGGAATAGAGGATAGGATAGGATAGAGGATAGGATAGGATAGAGGATTAGGGATAGGATAGAGGATAGATAGGATTAGAGGATAGGATAGGAATAGAGGATAGGATAGGATAGAGGATAGGATAGGATAGAGGATAGGATAGGATAGAGGATAGGATAGGATAGAGGATAGGATAGGATATAGGATAGGATAGGATAGAGGATAGGATAGGATAGGAATAGAGGATAGGATAGAGGATAGGATAGGATAGAGGATAGGATAGGATAGAGGATAGGATAGGATAGGGGGATAGGATAGGATAGAGGATAGGATAGGATAAGGTTTGGACAGGATAGAGGATAGGATAGGATAGAGGATAGGGATAGGATAGAGGATAGGATAGGATAGAGGATAGGATAGGATAGAGGATAGGATAGGATAGAGGATAGGATAGGATAGAGGATAGGATAGGATAGAGGATAGGATAGGATAGAGGATAGGATAGGATAGAGGATAGGATAGGGATAGAGGATAGGTAGATAGTAATAGAGGATAGGATAAGATAGAGGATAGGATAGTATAGAGGATAGGATAGGATAGAGGATAGGATAGGGATAGGTTGGATAGGGATAGGTTGATAGATGATATTGTAGGATAGAGGAAGGATAGGACAAGAGGACAGAGGATATTATAGAGGATAGGATAGCATAGCGGAAAGGGTAGGATAGAGGAGAATAGGATTAATTGGATAGTATAGAGGACAGAGACGATAGAGATAGGATAGGATAGAGGATACGATATAGATTGGATAGATAGAGGATAGGATAGGAAAGGAGGATAGGATAGGATAGAGGATAGGATAGGATAGAGGATAGGATAGGATAGGATAGAGGGATAGGATAGGATAGAGGATAGATAGGATAGAGGATTAGGATAGGATAGGATGAGGATAGGAGATAGGAATAGAGGATTAGGATAGGATAGGAGGGAATAGGGAATAGGATAGAGGATAGGATAGGATAGAGGATAGGATAGGAAGAGGAGTGGATAGGAGATAGGATAGGATAGATTGAGGATAGGATAGAGGATAGGATAGGATAGAGGATAGGATTAGGATAGAGGATAGGATAGGGAGATGGGATAGGATAGGATAGAGGATAGGATAGGATAAGGTTTTGTATAGGATAGAGGATAGGATAGGATAGAGGATAGGATAGGATAGAGGATACGATATAGGATTGGATTAGGATAGAGATAGGATAGGATAGAGGATAGGATAGGGATAGAGTATAGGATTGGATAGGGGATAGGATAGGATAGAAGGATAGGATAGGATAAAGGTTTGGATAGATAGGAGATTAGGATAGGATAGAGCTAGAGGATAGAGATACATATAGGATTGGATAGGATAGAGGATAGGATAGGATAGAGGATAGGAAGGTTAGAGGTATAGGATAGGAATAGAGGATAGGATAGGATAGAGGATAGGATAGGATAGAGGATAGGATAGGATAGAGGATAGGATTCACAGGCTCTTCACTTCACTCTTTCACTTCCACTGCACTCTTCAACTTCACGTCTTCACTTCACTTCCGCTTCACTTCACGTCACTCTTCACTTCACTGTCACTCTTCACTTCATCTTCCACTTCTGTTCACTTCGACTCTTCACTTCTCTTCACTCTTCACTTCACGTCACTCTTCTCTTCACTTCACTCTTCTTCTTCCACTTCACTCTGTCACTTCACTCTTCCAAGTCACTCACTCTTCACTTCACTCCTCTTCACTTCAATTCCCTTCACTCGTCTCACTTCACTTCCACCTCTTCTCTTCACTTCTACTCACTCTTCACTTCACTTCACTCTTCACTTCACTTCACTCTTCAACTTCACTTCACTCTTCACTTCACTTCCACTCTTCACTCCACTTCACTCTTCACTTCACTTCACTCTTCACTTCACTTCACTCCACTTCACGTCACTCTTCACTTCACTTCACTTCTTCACTTCACTTCACTCTTCACTTCACTTCACTTCACTTCACTTCACTCTTCACTTCACTTCACTCTTTCACTTCACTTCACTCTTCACTTTCACTTCACTCTTCACTTCACTTCACTCTTCACTTCACTTCACTCCTTCACTTCACTTCACTCTTCACCACTCACTTCTCACTTCACTTCCACTCTTCACTTCACTTCACTCTTCACTTCACTTCACTCTTCACTTCACTTCACGTCTTCACTTCACTTCACTCTTCACTTCACTTCACTCTTCACTTCACTTCACTTCACTTCTTCACTTCACTTCACTTCACTCTTCACTTCACCTTCACTCTTCACGTCACTACACTCTTCACTTCACTTCACTCTTCACTTCACTTCACTTCACTTCACTCTTCACTTCACTTCCCACTCTTCCTTCACTTCCTCTTCACCTCACAACACTCTTCTCTTCACTCCACTCTTCCCTTTACCTCACTCTTCACTTCACCCACTCTTCCCTTTACTTCACTCTTCACTTCACTTTCAATTCACTACCTCTTCCCTTCTCCTCACTCTTCACTTCACTTCACTCTTCACTCCACTTCACTTCTTCACTTCACTTCACTTCACGGCACTCTTCACTTCACTTCACTCTTCACGTCACTTCACTCTTCACTTCACTTCACTCTTTCACTTCACTTCACATTTCACTTCACTCACTCTTCACTTCACTTCACCCTTAATTACACGTCACTCTTCACTTCACTTCACTCTTCACTTCACTTCACTCTTCACCTCACACTTCAATTCACTTCACTCTTCACGTCACTTCACTCTTCACTTCACTTCACTCTTCACTTCACTTCACTTTTCACTTCACTTCACTCTTCACTTCACTTCACCCTTAAATTCACTTCACTCTGTCACTTCACTTCACTCTTCACTTCACTTCACTCTTCACCTCACACTTCATTCACTTCACTCTTCACTTCACTTCACTTCACTCTTCACTTCACTTCACTCTTCACTTCACTTCACTCTTCACTTCACTTCACTCTTCACTCCATTCACTCTACACTTCACCTTCACTCTTCACTTCCACTTCACTCTTAACTTCACTTCCACTCTTCACTTCACTTCACTCTTCACTGCACTTCACTTAACTCTTCACTTCACTTCACTCTTCACTTCACTTCACTTTCCCTTCACTTCACTCTTCACTTCACTTCACTCTTCACTGTCACTTCACTCTTCACTTCACTTCACCCTTAAAATTTCACTTCACTCTTCACTGTCACTTCACTCTTCACTTCACTTCATTCTTCACTTCCACTTCACTCTTCACTTCACTTCACTCTTCACTTCACTTCACTCTTCCACTTCACTTCACCCTTAAATTCACTTCACTCTTCACTTCACTTCACGTCTTCCACTTCACTTCACTCTTCACTTCACTTCACTCTTCACCTTCCAATTCACTCTTCACTTCACTTCACTCTTCACTTCACTTCACTCTTCACTTCACTTCACTCTTCACTTCACTTCACTCTTCACTTCACTTCACTCTTCACTTCACTTCACTCTTCACTTCACTTCACTCTTCACTTCACTTCACTCTTCTCTTCACTTCCACTCTTCACTTCACGTTCACTCTTCACTTCACTTCACTCTTCACTTCACTTCCACTCTTCACTTCACTTCACCCTGCACTTCACTTCCACTCTGTCACTTCACTTCACTCTTCACGTCACTTCACTCTTCACGTCACTTCACTTTCACTTCACTTCACTCTTCACTTCACTTCCACCCTTAAAATTCACTTCACTCTTCACTTCACTTCACTCTTCACTTCACTTCCACTCTTCACCTTCACTTCACTCTTCACTTCACTTCACTTCACTCTTCACTTCACTTCACTTCACTCTTCACTTCCACTTCCACTCTTCACTTCACGTTCACTCTTCACTTCACTTCACTCTTCACTTCACTTCACTCTCTTCACTTCACTTCACTCTTCACTTCACTTTCAATTCACTACACTCTTCCCTTCTCCCTCACTCTTCACTTCCACTTCACTCTTCACTCCACTTCACTCTTCACTTCACTTCACTCTTCACTTCACTTCACTCTTCACTTCACTTCACTCTTCACTTCACTTCACTTTTCACTTCACTTCACTCTTCACTTCACGTTCACCCTTAAATTCACTTCACTCTTCACTTCACTTCCACTCTTCACTTCACTTCACTCTTCACCTCACACTTCAATTCACTTCCACTCTTCACTTCACTTCCCTCTTCACTTCACTTCACTCTTCACTTCACTTCCACTCTTCACTTCACTTCACTCTTCACTTCCACTTCACTCTTCACTTCCCCTTCACTCTTCACTTCACTTCACTCTTCACTTCACTTCACTCTTCACTTCACTTCCACTCTTCACTTCACTTCACTCTTCACTTCACTTCACTCTTCACTTCACTTCACTCTTCACTTCACTTCACTCTTCATTTCATTTCACCCTTTCACCTCACAACACTCTTCACTTCACTTCACTTCACTCTTCACATCACTTCACTCTTCACGTTCACTTCACTCTTCACTGCACTTCACTCTCCACTTCACTTCACTCTTCACTTCACTTCACTCTTCACTTCACTTCACTCTTCACTTCACTTCACTCTTCACTTCACTTCACTCTTCACTTCACTTCACTCTTCACTTCACTTCCACTCTTCACTTCACTACCACTCTTCACTTCACTTCACTCTTCACTTCACTTTACTCTTCACTTCACTTCACCCTTAAATTCACTTCACTCTTCACTTCACTTCCTCTTCACTTCACTTCACTCTTCACTTCACTTCACTCTTCACTTCACTTCACTCTTCACTTCACTTCACTCTTCACTTCACTTCACTCTTCACTTCACTTCACTCTTCACTTCACTACACTCTTCACTTCACCTCACTCTTCACTTCACTACACTCTTCACTTCACTTCCACTCTTCACTTCACTTCACTTCCACTTCACTCTTCACTTCACTTCACTCATCACAATTACTTCACTCTTCCTTCACTTCCCTCTTCACCTCACAACACTTTTCACTTCACTCCACTCTTCCCTTTACTTCACTCTTCACTTCACTTTTTCAATTCACTACACTCTTCCCTTCTCCTCACTCTTCACTTCACTTCACTCTTCACTCCACTTCACTCTTCACTTCACTTCACTTCACTTCACTCTTCACTTCACTTCACTCTTCACTTCACTTCACTCTTCACTTCACTTCACTTTTCACTTCACTTCACTCTTCACTTCACTTCACCCTTAAATACACTTCACTCTTCACTTCACTTCACTCTTCACTGCACTTCACTCTTCACCTCACACTTCAATTCACTTCCACTCTTCACTTCACTTCACTCTTCACTTCACTTCACTCTTCACTTCACTTCACTTTTTCACTTCACTTCACTCTTCACTTCACTTGCACTCTTCACTTCACTTCACTCTTCACTTCACTTCACTCTTCACTTCACTACACTCCTCACTTCACTTCACTCTTTCACTTCACTTCACTTCACTTCCACTTCACCCTTCACTTCACTTCACTCTTCACTTCACTTCACTCTTCACTTCACTTCATTCTTCACTTCACTTCACTTTTCACTTCACTTCACTCTTCACTTCACTTCACCCTTAAAGTTCACTTCACTCTTCACTTCCACTTCACTCTTCACTTCACTTCACGTCTTCACTTCACTTCACTCTTCACTTCACTTCACTCTTCACTTCACTTCACTCTTCACTTCACTTCACTCTTCACTTCACTTCACTCTTCACTTCACTTCACTCTTCTCTTCACTTCACTCTTCACTTCACTTCACTCTTCACTTCACTTTCACTCTTCACTTCACTTCACTCTTCCACTTCACCGTCACCCTTCACTTCACTTCCACTCTTCACTTCACTTCACTCTTCACTTCACTTCACTCTTCACTTCACTTCACTTTGCACTTCACTTCACTCTTCACTTCACTTCACCCTTAAAATTCACTTCACTCTTCACTTCACTTCACTCTTCACTTCACTTCCACTCTTCACTTCACTTCACTCTTCACTTCACTTCACTTCACTCTTCACTTGCACTTCACTTCACTCTTCACTTCACTTCACTCTTCACTTCACTTCCACTCTTCACTTCACTTCACTCTTCACTTCACTTCACTCTTCACTTCACTTCACTCTTCACTTCACTTTCAATTCACTACACTTCTTCCCTTCTCCTCACTCTTCACTTCACTTCACTCTTCACTCCACTTCACTCTTCACTTCACTTCACTCTTCACTTCACTTCACGTCACTTCACTTCACTTCACTCTCACTTCACTTCACTTTCACTTCACTTCACTCTTCACTTCACTTCACCCTTAAATTCACTTCACTCTTCACTTCCACTTCACTCTTCACTTCACTTCACTCTTCACCTCACACTTCAATTCACTTCACTCTTCACTTCACTTCCCTCTTCACTTCACTTCACTCTTCACTTCACTTCACTCTTCACTTCACTTCACTCTTCACACCACTTCACTCTTCACTTCCCCTTCACTCTTCACTTCACTTCACTCTTCACTTCACTTCACTCTTCACTTCACTTCCACTCTTCACTTCACTTCACTCTTCACTTCACTTCACTCTTCACTTCCACTTCACTCTGTCATTTCATTTCACTCCTTCACCTCACAACACTCTTCACTTCACTTCACTTCACTCTTCACAGTCACTTCACTCTTCACTTCACTTCACTCTTCACTTCCACTTCACTCTCCACTTCACTTCACTCTTCACTTCACTTCACTCTTCACTTCACTTCACTCTTCACTTCACTTCACTTCTTCACTTCACTTCACGTCTTCACTTCACTTCACTCTTCACTTCCACTTCACTCTTCACTTCACTACACTCTTCACTTCACTTCACTCTTCACTTCACTTCACTCTTCACTTCACTTCACCCTTAAATTCACTTCACTCTTCACTTCACTTCACTCTTCACTTCACACACACACCCCCCCCCCCCTTCTTCTTCTTCCCCTCTCTCTCACACCACACCACACACCACACCACACCACACACCACACCCCCCCAAACACCACACCACACCACACACCACACCACACCACACACCACACCACACCACACACCACCACCACACCACACACCACACCACACCACACACCACACCACACCACACACCACACCACACCACACACCACACCACACCACACACCACACCACCACACACCACACCACACCACACACCACACCACTACACACACCACACCACACCACACACCACACCACACCACACCTCACCACAACCACACCACACCACACCACACCACACCTCACCACACCCACCCCACCACCCCACCTCACCACTCTCCACACCACTCACACACCTCACCACTCCACACACCACACCTCACCTCACTACACCACTCCACACCACACACCACACCACACCACTCCATACCTCACCTCACATCCAACCACACCTCACACCATCACCACACCTCATCCCAATCCTCATCCACACTCCAAACCTCTCCTCTTCCTATCCTCACTCCTCTCCTATCCACTCACTATCCAATACCTCTATCCTCACCTCTCCACTTCCATCCAAACCACACTACCTATCACCACACCAATCCTCACTCCACAACCTCATCCACTCCCCTAACCTACCACACCTCTATCCAATCCTATCCTCTATCCTATCCTATCCTCTCTCCTCTCCTATCCTCTATCCATCTATCCTCTATCCTATCCTACCTCTATCTTCTCCTCCTGTCCTCTATACTATCCAATCCCTATCCTATCCTCTATCCTATCCTATCCTCTATCCTATCCTATCCTCTATCCTATCCTATCCTCTATCTATCCTATCCTCTATCCTATCCTATCCTCTATCCTATCCTATCCTATCCTCTATCCTATCCTATCCTATCCTCTATCCTATCCTATCCTCTATCCTATCCTATCCTCTATCCTATCCTATCCTCTATCCCTATCCAAACCTTTATCCTATCCTATCCTCTATCCTATCCTATCCCCTATCCTATCCTATCCTCTATCCTATCCTATCCTCTATCCTATCCTATCCTCTATCCTATCCTATCCTGTATCCTATCCTATCCTCTATCCTATCCTATCCTCTATCCTATCCTATCCTCTATCCTATCCTATCCTCTATCCTATCCTCTCCTCTATCCTATCCTATCCTCTATCCTATCCTATCCTCTATCCTATCCTATCCTCTATCCTATCCTATCCTCTATCCTATCCTATCCTCTATCCTATCCTATCCTCTATCCTATCCTATCCTCTATCCTATCCTATCCTCTATCCTATCCAAACCTTTATCCTATCCTATCCTCTATCCTATCCTATCCCCTATCCTATCCTATCCTCCATCCTATCCTATCCTCTATCCTATCCTATCCTCTATCCTATCCTATCCTGTATCCTATCCTATCCTCTATCCTATCCTATCCTCTATCCTATCCTATCGTCTATACTATCCTATCCTCTATCCTATCCTATCCTCTATCCTATCCTATCCTCTATCCTATCCTATGCCTCTATCCTATCCTATCCCCTATCCTATCCTATCCTCTATCCTATCCTATCCTCTATCCTATCCTATCCTCTATCCTATCCAATCCTATATCGTATCCTCTATCCTATCCTATCCTCTATCCTATCCTATCCTCTATCCTATACAAACCTTATCCTATCCTATCCTCTATCCTATCCTATCCCTATCCTATCCTATCCTCTATCCTATCCTATCCTCTATCCTATCCTATCCTCTATCCTATCCTATCCTATCCTATCCTCTATCCTATTCTATCCTCTATCCTATCCTATCCTCTATCGTCTCCTGTCCTCTATACTATCCAATCCCCTATCCTATCCTCTATCCTACCCTTTCCGCTATGCTATCCTATCCCCTATAATATCGTATCCTCTGTCCTATCCTTCCTCTATCCTACAATATCATCTATCCTATCCTATCCTCTATCCTATCCTATCCTATCCTATCCTCTATCCTATCCTATCCTCTATACTATCCTATCCTCTATCTTATCCCTATCCTCTATACTATCCTATCCTATCCTATCCTATCCTCTATCCTCTATCCTATCCTATCCTCTATCCTATCCTCTATCCTATCCTATCCTCTATCCTATCCTATCCTCTATCCTATCCTATCCTCTATCCTATCCTATCCTCTATCCTATCCAAACCTTTATCCTATCCTATCCTCTACCCTATCCTATCCTCTATCCTATCCTATCCTCTATACTATCCTATCCTCTATCCTATCCTATCCTCTATCCTATCCTATCCTCTATCCTATCCTATCCTCTATCCTATCCTATCCTCTATCCTATCCTATCCTCTATCCTATCCTATCCTCTATCCTATCCTATTCTCTATCCTATCCTATCCTCTATCCTATCCTATCCTCTATCCGATCATATCCTCTATCCTATCCTATCCTATCCTCTATAATATCGTATCCTTTATCCCATCCCATCCTCTATCCTATCCTATCCTCTATCCTATCCTATCCTCTATCCTATCCTATCCTCTATCCTATCCTATCCTCTATCCTATCCTATCCTCTATCCTATCCTATCCTCTATCCTATCCTATCCTCTATCCTGTCCTATCCTCTATCCTATCCTATCCTCTATCCTAATCCTATCCTCTATCCTATCCTATCCTCTATCCTATCCTATCCTCTTTCCTATCCTATCCTCTATCCTATCCAATCCTATATCGTATCCTCTATCCTATCCTATCCTCTATCCTATCCTATCCTCTATCCTATCCAAACCTTTATCCTATCCTATCCTCTATCCTATCCTATCCCCTATCCTATCCTATCCTCTATCCTATCCTATCCTCTATCCTATCCTATCCTCTATCCTATCCTATCCTCTATCCTATTCTATCCTCTATCCTATCCTATCCTCTATCGTCTCCTGTCCTCTATACTATCCAATCCCCTATCCTATCCTCTATCCTATCCTATCCTCTATCCTATCCTATCCTCTATCCTATCCTATCCTCTATCCTATCCTATCCTCTATCCTATCCTATCCTCTATCCTATCCTATCCTATCCTCTATCCTATCCTATCCTATCCTCTATCCTATCCTATCCTCTATCCTATCCTATCCTCTATCCTATCCTATCCTCTATCCTATCCAAACCTTTATCCTATCCTATCCTCTATCCTATCCTATCCCCTATCCTATCCTATCCTCTATCCTATCCTATCCTCTATCCTATCCTATCCTCTATCCTATCCTATCCTGTATCCTTATCCTATCCTCTATCCTATCCTATCCTCTATCCTATCCTATCCTCTATCCTATCCTATCCTCTATCCTATCCTCTCCTCTATCCTATCCTATCCTCTATCCTATCCTATCCTCTATCCTATCCTATCCTCTATCCTATCCTATCCTCTATCCTATCCTATCCTCTATCCTATCCTATCCTCTATCCTATCCTATCCTCTATCCTATCCTATCCTCTATCCAATCCTATCCTCTATCCTATCCTATCCTCTATCCCTATCCTATCCTCTATCCTATCCTATCCTCTATCCTATCCAAACCTTTATCCTATCCTATCCTCTATCCTATCCTATCCTCTATCCTATCCTATCCTCTATACTATTCTATCCTCCATCCTATCCTATCCTCTATCCTATCCTATCCTCTATCCTATCCAAACCTTTATCCTATCCTATCCTCTATCCTATCCTATCCTCTATCCTATCCTATCCTCTATCCTATCCTGTCCCCTATCCTATCCTATCCTCTATCCTATCCTATCCTCTAACCTATCCTATCCTATCCTCTATCCTATCCTATCCTCTATCCTATCCTAACCTCTATCCTATCCTATCCTCTATCCTATCCTATACTCTATCCCATTCTATCCTCTATCCTATCCTATCCTCTATCCTATCCTATCCTCTATCCTATCCTATCCTCTTTCCTATCCTATCCTCTATCCTATCCAATCCTATATCGTATCCTCTATCCTATCCTATCCTCTATCCTATCCTATCCTCTATCCTATCCAAACCTTTATCCTATCCTATCCTCTATCCTATCCTATCCCCTATCCTATCCTATCCTCTATCCTATCCTATCCTCTATCCTATCCTATCCTCTATCCTATCCAATCCTATATCGTATCCTCTATCCTATCCTATCCTCTATCCTATCCTATCCTCTATCCTATACAAACCTTTATCCTATCCTATCCTCTATCCTATCCTATCCCATATCCTATCCTATCCTCTATCCTATCCTATCCTCTATCCTATCCTATCCTCTATCCTATCCTATCCTCTATCCTATCCTATCCTATCCTATCCTCTATCCTATTCTATCCTCTATCCTATCCTATCCTCTATCGTCTCCTGTCCTCTATACTATCCAATCCCCTATCCTATCCTCTATCCTACCCTTTCCGCTATGGTATCCTATCCTCTATCCTACCCTTTCCGCTATGCTATCCTATCCTCTATAATATCGTATCCTCTGTCCTATCCTTCCTCTATCCTATCCTATTCCTCTATCCTATCCTATCCTATCCTATCCTCTATCCTATCCTATCCTCTATACTATCCTATCCTCTATCTTATCCTATCCTCTATACTATCCTATCCTCTATCCTATCCTATCCTCTATCCTATCCTATCCTCTATCCTATCCTATCCTCTATCCTATCCTATCCTCTATCCTATCCTATCCTCTATCCTATCCTATCCTCTATCCTATCCTATCCTCTATCCTATCCTATCCTCTATCCTATCCTATCCTCTATCCTATCCAAACCTTTATCCTATCCTATCCTCTATCCTATCCTATCCTCTATCCTATCCTATCCTCTATACTATCCTATCCTCTATCCTATCCTATCCTCTATCCTATCCTATCCTCTATCCTATCCTATCCTCTATCCTATCCTATCCTCTATCCTATCCTATCCTCTATCCTATCCTATTCTCTATCCTATCCTATCCTCTATCCTATCCTATCCCTCTATCCTATCCTATCCTCTATCCTATCCTATCCTCTATCCTATCCTATCCTCTATCCTATCCTATCCTCTATCTTATCCTATCCTCTATCCTATCCTATCCTCTAGTCCTATCCCATTCTCTATCCTATCCTATCCTCTTTCCTATCCTATCCTCTATCCTATCCAAGTCCTATATCGTATCCTCTATCGTATCCTATCCTCTATCCTATCCTATCCTCTATAATATCGTATCCTTTATCCCATCCCATCCTCTATCCTATCCTATCCTCTATCCTATCCTATCCTCTATCCTATCCTATCCTCTATCCTATCCTATCCTCTATCCTATCCTATCCTCTATCCTATCCTATCCTCTATCCTATCCTATCCTCTATCCTATCCTATCCTCTATCCTATCCTATCCTCTATCCTATCCTATCCTCTATCCTATCCTAGCCTCTATCCTATCCTATCCTCTATCCTATCCTATCCTCTATCCTATCCTATCCTCTTTCCTATCCTATCCTCTATCCTATCCAATCCTATATCGTATCCTCTATCCTATCCTATCCTCTATCCTATCCTATCCTCTATCCTATCCAAACCTTTATCCTATCCTATCCTCTATCCTATCCTATCCCCTATCCTATCCTATCCTCTATCCTATCCTATCCTCTATCCTATCCTATCCTCTATCCTATCCAATCCTATATCGTATCCTCTATCCTATCCTATCCTCTATCCTATCCTATCCTCTATCCTATACAAACCTTTTATCCTATCCTATCCTCTATCCTATCCTATCCCATATCCTATCCTATCCTCTATCCTATCCTATCCTCTATCCTATCCTATCCTCTATCCTATCCTATCCTCTATCCTATCCTATCCTCTATCCTATCCTATCCTATCCTATCCTCTATCCTATCCTATCCTCTATCCTATCCTATCCTCTATCCTATCCTATCCTCTATCCTATCCTATCCTCTATCCTATCCTATCCTCTATCCTATCCTATCCTCTATCCTATCCTATCCTCTATCCTATCCTATCCTCTATCCTATCCTATCCTATCCTCTATCCTATCCTATCCTCTATCCTATCCTATCCTCTTTCCTATCCTATCCTCTATTCTATCCAATCCTATATCGTATCCTCTATCCTATCCTATCCTCTATCGTCTCCTGTCCTCTATACTATCCAATCCCCTATCCTATCCTCTATCCTACCCTTTCCGCTATGCTATCCTATCCTCTATAATATCGTATCCTCTGTCCTATCCTTCCTCTATCCTACAATATCATCTATCCTATCCTATCCTCTATCCTATCCTATCCTATCCTATCCTCTATCCTATCCTATCCTCTATACTATCCTATCCTCTATCTTATCCTATCCTCTATACTATCCTATCCTCTATCCTATCCTATCCTCTATCCTATCCTATCCTCTATCCTATCCTATCCTCTATCCTATCCTATCCTCTATCCTATCCTATCCTCTATCCTATCCTATCCTCTATCCTATCCTATCCTCTATCCTATCCTATCCTCCTATCCTATCCTATCCTCTATCCTATCCTATCCTCTATCCTGTCCAAACCTTTTATCCTATCCTATCCTCTATCCTATCCTATCCCCTATCCTATCCTATCCTCTATCCTATCCTATCCTCTATCCTATCCTATCCTCTATCCTATCCTCTATCCTATCCTATCCTATCCTCTATCCTATCCTATCCTATATCCTATCCTATCCTCTATCCTATCCTATCCTCTATCCTATCCTATCCTCTATCCTATCCTATCCTCTATCCTATCCTATCCTCTATCCTATCCTATCCTCTATCCTATCCTATCCTCTATCCTATCCTATCCTCTATCCTATCCTATCCTCTATCCTATCCTATCCTCTATCCTATCCTATCCTCTATCCTATCCTATCCTCTATCCGATCATATCCTCTATCCTATCCTATCCTATCCTCTATAATATCGTATCCTTTATCCTATCCCATCCTCTGTCCTATCCTATCCTCTATCCTATCCTACCCTCTATCCTATCCTATCGTCCTATCATATCCTATCGTCTATCCTATCCTATCCTCTATTATATCCTATCCTCTATCCTATCCTATCCTCTATCCTATCCTATCCTCTATAATATACTATCCTCTATCCTATCCTATCCTCTATCCTATCCTATCCTCTAGCCTATCCTATCCTCTATCCTATCCTACCCTGTATCCTATCCTATCCTCTATCCTATCCTATCCTCTATCCTATCCTATCCTCTATCCTATCCTATCCTCTATCCTATTCTGTCCTCTATCCTATCCTATCCTCTATCCTATCCTATCCTCTTTCCTATCCAATGCCCTGTCCTATTCTCTATCCGATCCTATCGTCTATACTATCCTATCCTCTATAATATCGTATCCTCTATCCTATCCTATCCTCTATCCTATCCTATCCTCTATTATATCCTATCCTCTATCCTATCCTATCCTCTATCCTATCCTATCCTCTATAATATACTATCCTCTATCCTATCCTATCCTCTATCCTATCCTATCCTCTAGCCTATCCTATCCTCTATCCTATCCTACCCTGTATCCTATCCTATCCTCTATCCTATCCTATCCTCTATCCTATCCTATCCTCTATCCTATCCTATCCTCTATCCTATTCTGTCCTCTATCCTATCCTATCCTCTATCCTATCCTATCCTCTTTCCTATCCAATGCCCTGTCCTATTCTCTATCCGATCCTATCGTCTATACTATCCTATCCTCTATAATATCGTATCCTCTATCCTATCCTATCCTCTATCCTATAATATCATCTATCCTATCCTATCCTCTATCCTATCCTATCCTCTATCCTATCCTATCCTCTATCCTATCCTATCCTCTATCCTATCCTATCCTCTATCCGATCATATCCTCTATCCTATCCTATCCTATCCTCTATAATATCGTATCCTTTATCCCATCCCATCCTCTATCCTATCCTATCCTCTATCCTATCCTATCCTCTATCCTATCCTATCCTCTATCCTATCCTATCGTCTATCATATCCTATCGTCTATCCTATCCTATCCTCTATTATATCCTATCCTCTATCCTATCCTATCCTCTATCCTATCCTATCCTCTATCCTATACTATCCTCTATCCTATCCTATCCTCTATCCTATCCTATCCTCTAGCCTATCCTATCCTCTATCCTATCCTATCCCCTATCCTATCCTATCCTCTATCCTATCCTATCCTATCCTCTATCCTATCCTATCCTATCCTCTATCCTATCCTATCCCCTATCCTATCCTATACTCTATCCTATCCTATCCTCTATCCTATCCTATCCTCTATCCTATCCTATCCTATCCTATTCTATCCTCTATCCTATCCTATCCTCTATCGTCCCCTGTCCTCTATACTATCCAATCCCCTATCCTATCCTCTATCCTACCCTTTCCGCTATGCTATCCTATCCTCTATAATATCGTATCCTCTGTCCTATCCTTCCTCTATCCTACAATATCATCTATCCTATCCTATCCTCTATCCTATCCTATCCTCTATCCTATCCTATCCTCTATCCTATCCTATCCTCTATCCTATCCTATCCTCTATCCTATCCTATCCTCTATCCTATCCTATCCTCTATCCTATCCTATCCTCTATCCTATCCTATCCTCTATCCTATCCTATCCTCTATCCTATCCTATCCTCTATCCTATCCTATCCTCTATCCTATCCTATCCTCTATCCGATCATATCCTCTATCCTATCCTATCCTATCCTCTATAATATCGTATCCTTTATCCTATCCCATCCTCTGTCCTATCCTATCCTCTATCCTATCCTACCCTCTATCCTATCCTATCGTCTATCATATCCTATCGTCTATCCTATCCTATCCTCTATTATATCCTATCCTCTATCCTATCCTATCCTCTATCCTATCCTATCCTCTATAATATACTATCCTCTATCCTATCCTATCCTCTATCCTATCCTATCCTCTAGCCTATCCTATCCTCTATCCTATCCTACCCTGTATCCTATCCTATCCTCTATCCTATCCTATCCTCTATCCTATCCTATCCTCTATCCTATCCTATCCTCTATCCTATTCTGTCCTCTATCCTATCCTATCCTCTATCCTATCCTATCCTCTTTCCTATCCAATGCCCTGTCCTATTCTCTATCCGATCCTATCGTCTATACTATCCTATCCTCTATAATATCGTATCCTCTATCCTATCCTATCCTCTATCCTATAATATCATCTATCCTATCCTATCCTCTATCCTATCCTATCCTCTATCCTATCCTATCCTCTATCCTATCCTATCCTCTATCCGATCATATCCTCTATCCTATCCTATCCTATCCTCTATAATATCGTATCCTTTATCCCATCCCATCCTCTATCCTATCCTATCCTCTATCCTATCCTATCCTCTATCCTATCCTATCCTCTATCCTATCCTATCGTCTATCATATCCTATCGTCTATCCTATCCTATCCTCTATTATATCCTATCCTCTATCCTATCCTATCCTCTATCCTATCCTATCCTCTATCCTATCCTATCCTCTATCCTATCCTATCCTATCCTCTATCCTATCCTATCCTCTATCCTATCCTATCCTCTTTCCTATCCTATCCTCTATTCTATCCAATCCTATATCGTATCCTCTATCCTATCCTATCCTCTATCCTATCCTATCATCTATCCTATCCAAACCTTTATCCTATCCTATCCTCTATCCTATCCTATCCCCTATCCTATCCTATCCTCTATCCTATCCTATCCTATCCTCTATCCTATCCTATCCTATCCTCTATCCTATCCTATCCCCTATCCTATCCTATACTCTATCCTATCCTATCCTCTATCCTATCCTATCCTCTATCCTATCCTATCCTATCCTATTCTATCCTCTATCCTATCCTATCCTCTATCGTCTCCTGTCCTCTATACTATCCAATCCCCTATCCTATCCTCTATCCTACCCTTTCCGCTATGCTATCCTATCCTCTATAATATCGTATCCTCTGTCCTATCCTTCCTCTATCCTACAATATCATCTATCCTATCCTATCCTCTATCCTATCCTATCCTATCCTATCCTCTATCCTATCCTATCCTCTATACTATCCTATCCTCTATCTTATCCTATCCTCTATACTATCCTATCCTCTATCCTATCCTATCCTCTATCCTATCCTATCCTCTATCCTATCCTATCCTCTATCCTATCCTATCCTCTATCCTATCCTATCCTCTTTCCTATCCTATCCTCTATCCTATCCTATCCTCTATCCTATCCTATCCTCTATCCTATCCTATCCTCTATCCTATCCTATCCTCTATCCTATCCTATCCTCTATCCTATCCAAACCTTTATCCTATCCTATCCTCTATCCTATCCTATCCCCTATCCTATCCTATCCTCTATCCTATCCTATCCTCTATCCTATCCTATCCTCTATCCTATCCTATCCTCTATCCTATCCTCTATCCTATCCTATCCTATCCTCTATCCTATCCTATCCTATATCCTATCCTATCCTCTATCCTATCCTATCCTCTATCCTATCCTATCCTCTATCCTATCCTATCCTCTATCCTATCCTATCCTATCCTCTATCCTATCCTATCCTCTATCCTATCCTATCCTCTATCCTATCCTATCCTCTATCCTATCCTATCCTCTATCCTATCCTATCCTCTATCCTATCCTATCCTCTATCCTATCCTATCCTCTATCCTATCCTATCCTCTATCCTATCCTATCCTCTATCCTATCCTATCCTCTATCCGATCATATCCTCTATCCTATCCTATCCTATCCTCTATAATATCGTATCCTTTATCCTATCCCATCCTCTGTCCTATCCTATCCTCTATCCTATCCTACCCTCTATCCTATCCTATCGTCTATCATATCCTATCGTCTATCCTATCCTATCCTCTATTATATCCTATCCTCTATCCTATCCTATCCTCTATCCTATCCTATCCTCTATAATATCGTATCCTTTATCCCATCCCATCCTCTATCCTATCCTATCCTCTATCCTATCCTATCCTCTATCCTATCCTATCCTCTATCCTATCCTATCGTCTATCCTATCCTATCCTCTATTATATCCTATCCTCTATCCTATCCTATCCTCTATCCTATCCTATCCTCTATCCTATACTATCCTCTATCCTATCCTATCCTCTATCCTATCCTATCCTCTAGCCTATCCTATCCTCTATCCTATCCTACCCTGTATCCTATCCTATCCTCTATTCTATCCAATCCTATATCGTATCCTCTATCCTATCCTATCCTCTTTCCTATCCAATGCCCTGTCCTATTCTCTATCCGATCCTATCGTCTATACTATCCTATCCTCTATAATATCGTATCCTCTATCCTATCCTATCCTCTATCCTATAATATCATCTATCCTATCCTATCCTCTATCCTATCCTATCCTCTATCCTATCCTATCCCCTATAGTCTGCTCTATCCTATCCTATCCACTATCCTATCCTATCCTCTATCCTCTATCCTATCCTCTATCCTATCCTATGCTATCCTCTATCCTATCCTATCCTCTATCCTATCCTATCCTCTATCCTATACTATCCTCTACCCTATCCTATCCTCTATCCTATCCTATCCTCTAGCATATCCCATCCTCTATCCTATCCTATCCTCTATTCTATCCTATCGTCTATCCTATCCTATCCTCTATCCTATCCTATCCTCTATCCTATCCTATCCTCTATCCTATCCTATCCTCTATCCTATCCTATCCTCTGTCCTATCCTATCCTCTATCCTATCCTATCCTCTATACTATCCTATCCTCTATCCTATCTTATCCTCTGTCCTATCCTATCCTCTATCCTATCCTATACTCTATCCTATCCTATCCTCTATCCTATCCTATCCTCTATCCTATCCTATCCTCTATCCTATTCTATCCTCTATCCTATCCTATCCTCTATCCTATCCTATCCTCTTTCCTATCCAATGCCCTGTCCTATTCTCTATCCGATCCTATCGTCTATACTATCCTATCCTCTATAATATCGTATCCTCTATCCTATCCTATCCTCTATCCTATAATATCATCTATCCTATCCTATCCTCTATCCTATCCTATCCTCTATCCTATCCTATCCTCTATCCTATCCTATCCCCTATAGTCTGCTCTATCCTATCCCATCCACTATCCTATCCTATCCTCTATCCTCTATCCTATCCTCTATCCTATCCTACCCTATCCTCTATCCTATCCTATCCTCTATCCTATCCTATCCTCTATCCTATACTATCCTCTATCCTATCCTATCCTCTATCCTATCCTATCCTCTAGCCTATCCTATCCTCTATCCTATCCTATCCTCTATCGTATCCTATCCTCTATCCTATCCTATCCTCTATCCTATCCTATCCTCTATCCTATCCTATCCTCTATCCTATCCAATCCTCTATCCTATCCTATCCTCTATCCTATCCTATCCTCTATCCAATCCTATCCGATATCCTATCCTATCCTCTATCCTATCCTATCCTCTATCCTATCCCATTCTCTATCCTATCCTATCCTCTTTCCTATCCTATTGTCTATCCTATCCTATCCTTTATCCTATCCTATCCTCTCACCAATCCTATCCTCAATCCTATCCTATCCTCTATCCTATACTATCCTCTATCCTATCCTATCCTCTATCCTATCCTATCCTCTATCCGATCATATCCTCTATCCTATCCTATCCTATCCTCTATAATATCGTATCCTTTATCCCATCCCATCCTCTATCCTATCCTATCCTCTATCCTATCCTATCCTCTATCCTATCCTATCCTCTATCCTATCCTATAGTCTATCATATCCTATCGTCTATCCTATCCTATTCTCTATTATATCCTATCCTCTATCCTATCCTATCCTCTATCCTATCCTATCCTCTATCCTATACTATCCTCTATCCTATCCTATCCTCTATCCTATCCTATCCTCTAGCCTATCCTATCCTCTATCCTATCCTATCCTGTATCCTATCCTATCCTCTATCCTATCCTATCCTCTATCCTATCCTATCCTCTATCCTATCCTATCCTCTATCCTATTCTATCCTATATCCTATCCTATCCTCTATCCTATCCTATCCTCTTTCCTATCCAATGCCCTGTCCTATTCTCTATCCGATCCTATCGTCTATACTATCCTATCCTCTATAATATCGTATCCTCTATCCTATCCTATCCTCTATCCTATAATATCATCTATCCTATCCTATCCTCTATCCTCTATCCTATCCTCTATCCTATCCTATCCTATCGTCTATCCTATCCTATCCTCTATCCTACCCTATCCTCTATCCTATCCTATCCTCTATCCTATACTATCCTCTATCCTATCCTATCCTCTATCCTATCCTATCCTCTAGCCTATCCTATCCTCTATCCTATCCTATCGTCTATCCTATCCTATCCTCTATCCTATCCTATCCTCTATCCTATCCTATCCTCTATCCTATCCTATCCTCTATCCTATCCTATCCTCTATCCTATACTATCCTCTGTCCTATCCTATCCTCTATCCTATCCTATCCTCTAGCCTATCCTATCCTCTATCCTATCCTATCCTGTATCCTATCCTATCCTCTATCCTATCCTATCCTCTATCCTATCCTATCCTCTATCCTATCCTATCCTCTATCCTATTCTATCCTATATCCTATCCTATCCTCTATCCTATCCTATCCTCTTTCCTATCCAATGCCCTGTCCTATTCTCTATCCGATCCTATCGTCTATACTATCCTATCCTCTATAATATCGTATCCTCTATCCTATCCTATCCTCTATCCTATAATATCATCTATCCTATCCTATCCTCTATCCTATCCTATCCTCTATCCTATCCTATCCCCTATAGTCTGCTCTATCCTATCCCATCCACTATCCTATCCTATCCTCTATCCTCTATCCTATCCTCTATCCTATCCTATCCTATCGTCTATCCTATCCTATCCTCTATCCTATCCTATCCTCTATCCTATCCTATCCTCTATCCTATACTATCCTCTATCCTATCCTATCCTCTATCCTATCCTATCCTCTAGCCTATCCTATCCTCTATCCTATCCTATCGTCTATCCTATCCTATCCTCTATCCTATCCTATCCTCTATCCTATCCTATCCTCTATCCTATCCTATCCTCTATCCTATCCTACCCTCTATCCTATCGTATCCTCTATCCTATCCAATCCTCTATCCTATCCTATTCTCTATCCTATCCTATCCTCTATCCTATCCTGTCGTCTATCCTATCCTATCCTCTATCCTATCCTATCCTCTATCCTATCCTATCCTCTATCCTATCCTATCCTCTATCCTATCCTATCCTCTCTCCTATCGTATCCTCTATCCTATCCAATCCTCTATCCTATCCTATTCTCTATCCTATCCTATCCCCTATAGTATGCTCTATCCTATCCTATCCACTATCCTATCCTATCCTCTATCCTCTATCCTATCCTCTATCCTATCCTATCCTATCCTCTATCCTATCCTATCCTCTAGCCTATCCTATCCTCTATCCTATCCTATCCTCTATCCTATCCTATCCTCTATCCTATCCTATCCTCTATCCTATCCTATCCTCTATCCTATCCTATCCTCTATCCTATCATATTTTTTTTTTTTTTTTTTTTTTTTTTTTCGAGGAGGTAATCTCGTTACGGATACCCGAACCCCCCCGGGGGGGGGTGGTCCGGGTTATGTGGGACTCCTCGGCTGGTTGGTGCAACGCCGAGTATACCCACTAACTCCTCCCCGTCCGTCCCTAGACTGCTGGGGGCACCCGTGCTCTGCGCGCGCATGTCAATCCGGTGTGCCCCCGCCTTAGCATACCACCCAGGGGGGGGACGCGGCCCCCTCCCGTACCTACTCTATCCGAAGGCACCACGCAACGGACGACGTGGCGCCTTCCCCCCCTGTTAGGCCGCCCGATGAGCATCCGAGCCCCCGTCCGAGATGTCCGGCGGCCTCCGGGGACGCCGTTGGTGACCGAGTGTAAGGGGATATCCGATCCCCCGCCTCGAGATCATCAAGGGCGTCCCCGCTCGCGTCAGAGGCGTCGCAACGGGGGTACGCCACCGGGGCGTACCCTGCGCCGCCTCCCCCCCCTTCGGCCGGGATCGTGATTACGCTCCCGATCCCGTTCCGCAGCCTCCTTCCGCAGCATAACCCGCTCGCAGAAGGAAGCGAACCCCCTCCACGCCTCCTCGCCACCGGCTGCCGCAGCGACGACAGCCGGGAGCGAGAGGTCGTGGCCCACCGCGCGCCGCAGGGCACGGCGCTCTCCCCCCCATGCCGGACACTCCTCCAGAGTGTGTTGCGCCGTGTCCCGCGGCTCGCCGCAGTGGTGACACGCCTCCTCGGTCTCCCTCCCGATGCGACACAGGTAGTCGCCGAAGCACCCGTGCCCGCTCATCACCTGCGTCACACGGTAGGAGACCCTATGCCCCATCCATCCCCCGTTCCATTGACCGAATACCGGGAGGATGGCCCGAACGGCCCGCCTCTCGCCCTCCCTCGTCCCGGGAAGGCTATCGAGCCACTCCCGGACTGCGTGCCGCCGAGCATGTCGCCTGAGCTCATCCACCATGAGCCGCGCCTGATCCGGGGCCACCCCCCGGAGCCGGAGATCCCTGGAGTGCGTATGCACATCCGCCAACACGCGGGCCTCCAGCTCAAGGGGGATCAGCCCCGACATCACCATCGCCGTCGCGTATGAAATGGTGCGGTACCCCCGCACGATGCCTATGGCCAGCCTGCGCTCGATGCGACGCAGCAGCGACCGTGTGCCGCCACTGCGCCCCCTAGCCAAGACATCGCGCGCCCATACAGGGGCTCCGTACAGGACCAAAACTCGCACCACCACCGCGAACAGACGACGCACCCGTCCACAGGGTCCCCCGAGATTCGGGAGAAGGCGACCGAGCGCAGCGGTCGCCCTCTCCGCCCGGGGCGCCAGCGACTCAAGGTGGCGGTCAAAACGCCACCGGCCGTCAAGCTCGAGTCCCAGGTACCGCATCTGGGACCCGACCCTGACCATCCCCTCCCCCACGCAGATCCAGCACTGGGGAGGCGCCGCCAACCGGGCCGAGCGGAGAAACCACATGGCCCTGGTTTTCTCGACGGACACCTCTAGGCCCAGCGACCGGATCGCGCGCACCGCGCGCCACGCGCCGCGCTCCGCCAGGCAGATGGCCTCCTTCGCATACCTCCCCGGGAGGCATCTCCTCCCGCAGGACGCGATCGTACGCAAGATTCCACAGCAACGGGCCCAACACCGAGCCCTGCGGAACCCCGCGCACGACGCCCCTGCGCACCATCCCGTACCGGCCGGGATACTCTATACCCCTGTCGGAGAGATAGCTCCCGATCACCCTTCTGAGATACAGAGGCACCCGGTGGAAGACCAGGGCCTCCATTATCCGATCCCAGGGGACGGTGTTGAACGCGTTAGCGATATCCAAGGATATCGCCAACGCAACACCGCCCCCCCTCGTACAGGCCTCCGAGAGAGCCCTCACCCGCCGAATAGCGTCGACGGTGGAGAGACTCCCGCCGACAGGTGCCGGACGAGGCGTCCAACGAGTACGCGCTCGAACAACTTCCCCGCCTCGTCCAGCAGACAAATTGGCCGGTACCCTGAGGGCGAGTCCCGGGACTTGCCCCCCTTCGGAAGGAGGACCAACCTGCCCGACTTCCACTCCGTGGGGAACACCCCCTCCCTCAGACAGCCGTTATACAGCTGCCGGAGTTCGGCGGCGAGTCCCCCCTCCAGGGCCAAGACCAACGCGCGGCCCGGCACCCCGTCCGGGCCCGGGGCCTTGCGGCCCACCCGCCGCGCCCTGGCCATCGCCTCACCCAGCTCGCCGGCCGACACCTCCCACTCTGCGGACCAGGAGAGAGGCTCCTGTTCCCAATGGGAGCGGCGCAGTTGTCCCCCCTCTCGCGGGAAGAGGGACGCCACCACTCCCTCGAGCAGGTGGGGGTCCATCGACTCCGTCACCGGAGGCGCCCACGCGCGCAGCTTGTTCATGACAAGCTTGTACGGGCGCCCCCATGGATCGGAGTCCACCGTGCCGACGAGCTCCGACCACGCGTCGGCCTTGGCCCGCGCGATAGCCCTGCGGAGAACCCCGAGCGCGGCTCGGTACTCCCCGCCGAGCCCCGCCGTCGCCTCCTCGTCGTCGCGCCTCCTACGCGCTCGGCCGTACCGACGCCGCGCGGCATTGCAGGCACGCCGGAGCTCCGCAATGCCGGCGGACCACCAGTACGCCGCCCTCCTGGGGGCGAACCGGCTGCAGGGCATGGCGGTGTCGCACACCGCCGTCATTACCTCCCGCAGCCGCCTCGCCCCTTGCGCAGGCGCCAGCTCGGACAGTGCCGGCCCCGTCCATGTCGCCGCGGCTACCGCGGCCCCGAACGCGTCGGCGTCCAGCCGCTTCAAGGCCCATCGCGACCGTCGGTCCCCCTGGCCCGGCCGGGAATCCCGCGCGTGGAGGGTGGGCCACACGTCCATGACGATGGGCGTATGGTCTGACGCAATCTCTATCTCCTCGGCCACCCTCCATCCCGACACCCGGCGCACGGCCGAGGGAGTCCCCCATGTCAGGTCGACAATCGAGACCCCCTGCGGACGCACGCACGTCGGCGTGGATCCCCGGTTAATTAACCGGAGATCCAGGCCGGCCGCCCAGGTTAACACCTCGCTACCCCTAGTGGTCGTCCTGGGACTCCCCCACGATACCGCGTGGGCATTGAAGTCTCCCAAAACGAGAACCGGGCGGGCGCTGCACCGCGCGATGCAGCTGTTCAGCCCACCCAGGAACCCCCGAAATTGATCGAGGCCACAGCTCGGCGAGATGTAGATCCCGACAACCGCGATGTCCCCCCATTGCACCGCCACGAATCCCTCGCCCCGCTCCAGAAGGGAGACCGACGGGGACCCGGGGCGGCTTCCCGCCACTATTACTACGGAGCCGATCTCGTCCCCCACCCAGAAGGGGTGTTCGGGGATTGCGTACGGCTCCGCCGCAACTGCCAGCCCAGCCCCCCACTCGCGCACGGCTTGGACAAACAGGTCCTGTGCCGCGCGCGAGTGGTTGAGGTTCGCCTGCAGAACCGGAGTAGGATTAAAAGTACCTACTCTAACATGGGCTCTGCAGAGTCCCCTCCCTGGGAGGTCCGGGCCCCCGGCGCCGTCTGCGGACGCTGCGCGGATGCAGCCCCAGACGCGCCCTTCTCTTTCGTCGCCGCGCGGCCCCTCTTGGGAGCCGGGGCACACGCTTTGGCCCCGAATCTATGGCCCGATGGTCTCCCCAGGTCCGCGCAGAGCGGACACCTGGGGGCGGCCTTACAGGCCGAAGCCCGGTGCTCCGCCGCCCCGCAGCGGTAGCACATCGCGCCTCTGTCGACCGCGCTCTTGCATGTCGCCCGCGTGTGCCCCGTCTCCAAACAACGGAAGCATTGGAGGGGCCGCTCCCTCAGCGCCTCGACGCGGGCCGAGGACCAGCCGACCAGCAGCCGGCCTCCCGCCAACACTTTCTTGACGGCCGCGAGGGGGCCCTGGGCCCAACAGGAGCCCAGCGCCTGCTCCGAGGCGGGTCTGCGGATCTCGCCGACCCGGAACTCCGCCGCGGAACACCCCCCCGCCGCCGCCAGCGCCGCCGCTACGTCCCCGGGCGACACCGAGTCGTCCAGGCCCGCCACGCGCACCTCGCCGCGCTTGACCGCCTGGGAGACCTTAACCCCGGTCCCCCCAAGCGCCTCGGCGATCCTCCCGGAGAGGGCCCGTGCCTTCTCCTGGCACCCCGTGCCCCTGACCTCCAGGAGGATCCCGCCGGTTTTCGACCGCCTGGGAAGCACCCCCGACTCGATCCCGATAGCCTTGAGGTCCACCCTCTCTTTTGCCCTGGCCATCACCTCCGAATAAGTGAGCTTGCAGCTCTCGGGGATGGTGATGGCCACTGCTCCTGTTCTGGGGGTGCGTCCCAGGCCACCGTCCCTCCCGGCGGCGGGCTTCGCCGCGCTCGCGCCGCCCTGCACTCGTGCGCCGCCCGCCGCCCTCGGCTCCCTCGCAGCCTGCAGCCGTGAAGCGGCGGCAGCTGCCTCGGCCGCGGCTGCTCTCGCCGCAGCCTCCTCCGCGGCCATCTTCTTCTTGGCCCTCTTCGCCGCCTTGCTCGTCACCTCCATCCACGAGGCCGGGACGACCGGTGGCGGAATGATAACGGGGGGCACCACCCTCACGTTGGACACGACCACCGGTCCAGTCCCCTTGGTGAGAGACGTCGCCGGCAGAGAATCCACCGGCGTCGCCTCGCGCGCCGACTTACCCTCCGCCCGGAGGGCCGGGGCCAACCCGGCCAGAATCGTCCGGAACCGCTCCTCCATCCGGGCCTCTAGCTCCCGGTTCCTGGCCGTTATCAGCGCGCCGACCCGGAGAAGCAGGGCTTCGGAGTCCAAAACTCCCGCTCCCTCCCCCGACGATCCCATCGCCTCCATCCCCCGCGTACGGACCCCCGCTGTCGAGGAGGCGGGGGGCGCTTCCCCTATTGGCGCATGTCCCGCCCGGCGACCGCTGTCGGTGTTCGCCCGCCGCCCGGCCTCCATTGACCGGAGCCTCGCCCGGAGGGCACCCGCCTCCTTCGCGAGGGCCGCGTTCTGCTCGCGGAGGCGGGCCACCTCCTGGCTCCCCTGCCACGCCATCCCGGTAAAGCACCGCTGCATCAAGGTGGTGCAGTGGGCCCTGGCGACTGCAGAACAATCCCGCAAGTCTTTAGCCAGGTCCCCCTTGAGGCCCTTTGAGACGGTGGAGACTCTCTCCACCCTCAACATCGTCTCCTCCACCTCCCCTACTAGCTGCGCTGTCGGCATCCTCCCACCCAGCTCGATGAGGTCATCCACCCTCCTCGTCTGACTCCTCTCGGCGCGGCCGCCGAGGGCCAGATCCATGGTGGGCGTCCCCGACGAGCCCTCCCCGGGGTCCGTCCGCGACACCGACCCGCCGCGGGTGTGCTGCCCCCCCTCTAACCGGGCACGCTTGGGGTCAGAGACCCCAGATGTCGCGCCCCGCTTCTCCGCGCCCCCGCGCGTCACGATCGAGCCGACGGAGCTCGAGATGGAGATGATTGTTTCATCCCCGTCCGAGTCCTCGTCCGCGATGACCACGACCGCGTCCTCCCCGGCAGTAATCGTTGCCATCCCCTCCCCGTCAGTGACCGCTGCCGTCTCTTCCCCCGCCGCAGCTGCTGCCGTATCGGCAGCCTCCCCCACAACATCAAGGTTTTTATTATACGATTCCATATCTGGTCCCACGAGATTGGCAGGAAAAAACACGTCCGCCCGGGCAGAGCCTCCTTGCCCGGGTAAGGCTAATTTCAACTGGAGTTCGCCAGGTATCCAGAGATGGTGCGCTAGTGGCTGATGTACCCCACCAGCCGCGCCCTGTAGCCAGGGCGTACCCTCTCACCGCGCACCTAAGCTTAGGGCATTAGGGATTTTTATAGAGGTTATCATCCTCGCGGCCCGGCCGATTAAGGCAAGACCACCGTTCCGGTAAAACATGACCACCGGTTTACGGCAAGGGCCCTGCGGCGACCTCCCCGGTCGTTATCGCAGGACCCATTCCGCGGTTTTTTATCCCTCCGTGTGAGCCTTACCGGCAAGGGAGGCCCTGCCATGATCCGAAGATCCCGCCGGCATCGCCTCATACATCATTGGGACTACTTTCCGCGGAATACCCCCCGCTCCGTTAGCAACACACAACTATGTGTGTTCCCAGGGACCACCACGAGTAGGTGGAGCGTAGAGGATTTTAGGGATATGACCGCCACCACTGTGGCATACCTAGTAGTGGATCCGAGTCACCACTACTAAGCCCATATCCCCTCGGTCCCCATCCTCTATCCTATCCTATCCTCTATCCTACCCTATCCTCTATCCTATCCTATCCTCTATCCGATCATATCCTCTATCCTATCCTATCCTATCCTCTATAATATCGTATCCTTTATTCCATCCCATCCTCTATCCTATCCTATCCTCTATCCTATCCTATCCTCTATCCTATCCTATCCTCTATCCTATCCTATCCTCTATCCTATCCTATCCTCTATCCTATCCTATCCTCTATCCTATCCTATCCTCTATCCTATCCTATCCTCTATCCTATCCTATCCCCTATCCTATCCTATCCTCTATCCTATCCTATCCTATCCTCTATCCTATCCTATCCTATTCTCTATCCTATCCTATCCCCTATCCTATCCTATCCTCTATCCTATCCTATCCTCTATCCTATCCTATCCTCTATCCTATCCTATCCTATCCTATCCTATCCACTATCCTATTCTATCCTCTATCCTATCCAAACCTTTATCCTATCCTATCCTCTATCCTATCCTATCCCCTATCGTCTCATGTCCTCTATACTATCCAATCCCCTATCCTATCCTCTATCCTACCCTTTCCGCTATGCTATCCTATCCTCTATAATATCGTATCCTCTGTCCTATCCTTCCTCTATCCTACAATATCATCTATCCTATCCTATCCTCTATCCTATCCAATCCTATATCGTATCCTCTATCCTATCCTATCCTCTATCCTATCCTATCCTCTATCCTATCCAAACCTTTATCCTATCCTATCCTCTATCCTATCCTATCCCCTATCCTATCCTATCCTCTATCCTATCCTATCCTCTATCCTATCCTATCCTCTATCCTATCCTCTATCCTATCCTATCCTATCCTCTATCCTATCCTATCCTATATCCTATCCTATCCTCTATCCTATCCTATCCTCTATCCTATCCTATCCTCTATCCTATCCTATCCTCTATCCTATCCTATCCTCTATCCTATCCTATCCTCTATCCTATCCTATCCTCTATCCTATCCTATCCTCTATCCTATCCTATCCTCTATCCTATCCTATCCTCTATCCTATCCTATCCTCTATCCTATCCTATCCTCTATCCTATCCTATCCTCTATCCTATCCTATCCTCTATCCGATCATATCCTCTATCCTATCCTATCCTATCCTCTATAATATCGTATCCTTTATCCTATCCCATCCTCTGTCCTATCCTATCCTCTATCCTATCCTACCCTCTATCCTATCCTATCGTCTATCATATCCTATCGTCTATCCTATCCTATCCTCTATTATATCCTATCCTCTATCCTATCCTATCCTCTATCCTATCCTATCCTCTATAATATCGTATCCTTTATCCCATCCCATCCTCTATCCTATCCTATCCTCTATCCTATCCTATCCTCTATCCTATCCTATCCTCTATCCTATCCTATCGTCTATCCTATCCTATCCTCTATTATATCCTATCCTCTATCCTATCCTATCCTCTATCCTATCCTATCCTCTATCCTATACTATCCTCTATCCTATCCTATCCTCTATCCTATCCTATCCTCTAGCCTATCCTATCCTCTATCCTATCCTACCCTGTATCCTATCCTATCCTCTATTCTATCCAATCCTATATCGTATCCTCTATCCTATCCTATCCTCTTTCCTATCCAATGCCCTGTCCTATTCTCTATCCGATCCTATCGTCTATACTATCCTATCCTCTATAATATCGTATCCTCTATCCTATCCTATCCTCTATCCTATAATATCATCTATCCTATCCTATCCTCTATCCTATCCTATCCTCTATCCTATCCTATCCCCTATAGTCTGCTCTATCCTATCCTATCCACTATCCTATCCTATCCTCTATCCTCTATCCTATCCTCTATCCTATCCTATGCTATCCTCTATCCTATCCTATCCTCTATCCTATCCTATCCTCTATCCTATACTATCCTCTATCCTATCCTATCCTCTATCCTATCCTATCCTCTAGCCTATCCCATCCTCTATCCTATCCTATCCTCTATTCTATCCTATCGTCTATCCTATCCTATCCTCTATCCTATCCTATCCTCTATCCTATCCTATCCTCTATCCTATCCTATCCTCTATCCTATCCTATCCTCTATCCTATCGTATCCTCTATCCTATCCAATCCTCTATCCTATACTATTCTCTATCCTATCCTATCCCCTATAGTCTGCTCTATCCAATCCTATCCACTATCCTATCCTATCCTCTATCCTCTATCCTATCCTCTATCCTATCCTCTATCCTATCCTATCCTATCCTCTATCCTATCCTATCCTCTATCCTATACTATCCTCTATCCTATCCTATCCTCTATCCTATCTTATCCTCTGTCCTATCCTATCCTCTATCCTATCCTATCCTCTATACTATCCTATCCTCTATCCTATCTTATCCTCTGTCCTATCCTATCCTCTATCCTATCCTATACTCTATCCTATCCTATCCTCTATCCTATCCTATCCTCTATCCTATCCTATCCTCTATCCTATTCTATCCTCTATCCTATCCTATCCTCTATCCTATCCTATCCTCTTTCCTATCCAATGCCCCGTCCTATTCTCTATCCGATCCTATCGTCTATACTATCCTATCCTCTATAATATCGTATCCTCTATCCTATCCTATCCTCTATCCTATAATATCATCTATCCTATCCTATCCTCTATCCTATCCTATCCTCTATCCTATCCTATCCTCTATCCTATCCTATCCCCTATAGTCTGCTCTATCCTATCCCATCCACTATCCTATCCTATCCTCTATCCTCTATCCTATCCTCTATCCTATCCTACCCTATCCTCTATCCTATCCTATCCTCTATCCTATCCTATCCTCTATCCTATACTATCCTCTATCCTATCCTATCCTCTATCCTATCCTATCCTCTAGCCTATCCTATCCTCTATCCTATCCTATCCTCTATCGTATCCTATCCTCTATCCTATCCTATCCTCTATCCTATCCTATCCTCTATCCTATCCTATCCTCTATCCTATCCAATCCTCTATCCTATCCTATCCTCTATCCTATCCTATCCTCTATCCAATCCTATCCGATATCCTATCCTATCCTCTATCCTATCCTATCCTCTATCCTATCCCATTCTCTATCCTATCCTATCCTCTTTCCTATCCTATTGTCTATCCTATCCTATCCTTTATCCTATCCTATCCTCTCACCAATCCTATCCTCAATCCTATCCTATCCTCTATCCTATACTATCCTCTATCCTATCCTATCCTCTATCCTATCCTATCCTCTATCCGATCATATCCTCTATCCTATCCTATCCTATCCTCTATAATATCGTATCCTTTATCCCATCCCATCCTCTATCCTATCCTATCCTCTATCCTATCCTATCCTCTATCCTATCCTATCCTCTATCCTATCCTATAGTCTATCATATCCTATCGTCTATCCTATCCTATTCTCTATTATATCCTATCCTCTATCCTATCCTATCCTCTATCCTATCCTATCCTCTATCCTATACTATCCTCTATCCTATCCTATCCTCTTTCCTATCCTATCCTCTATCCTATCCAATCCTATATCGTATCCTCTATCCTATCCTATCCTCTATCCTATCCTATCCTCTATCCTATCCAAACCTTTATCCTATCCTATCCTCTATCCTATCCTATCCCCTATCCTATCCTATCCTCTATCCTATCCTATCCTCTATCCTATCCTATCCTCTATCCTATCCTATCCTCTATCCTATCCTATCCTCTAGCCTATCCTATCCTCTATCCTATCCTATCCTGTATCCTATCCTATCCTCTATCCTATCCTATCCTCTATCCTATCCTATCCTCTATCCTATCCTATCCTCTATCCTATTCTATCCTATATCCTATCCTATCCTCTATCCTATCCTATCCTCTTTCCTATCCAATGCCCTGTCCTATTCTCTATCCGATCCTATCGTCTATACTATCCTATCCTCTATAATATCGTATCCTCTATCCTATCCTATCCTCTATCCTATAATATCATCTATCCTATCCTATCCTCTATCCTCTATCCTATCCTCTATCCTATCCTATCCTATCGTCTATCCTATCCTATCCTCTATCCTATCCTATCCTCTATCCTATCCTATCCTCTATCCTATACTATCCTCTATCCTATCCTATCCTCTATCCTATCCTATCCTCTAGCCTATCCTATCCTCTATCCTATCCTATCGTCTATCCTATCCTATCCTCTATCCTATCCTATCCTCTATCCTATCCTATCCTCTATCCTATCCTATCCTCTATCCTATCCTATCCTCTATCCTATACTATCCTCTGTCCTATCCTATCCTCTATCCTATCCTATCCTCTAGCCTATCCTATCCTCTATCCTATCCTATCCTGTATCCTATCCTATCCTCTATCCTATCCTATCCTCTATCCTATCCTATCCTCTATCCTATCCTATCCTCTATCCTATTCTATCCTATATCCTATCCTATCCTCTATCCTATCCTATCCTCTTTCCTATCCAATGCCCTGTCCTATTCTCTATCCGATCCTATCGTCTATACTATCCTATCCTCTATAATATCGTATCCTCTATCCTATCCTATCCTCTATCCTATAATATCATCTATCCTATCCTATCCTCTATCCTATCCTATCCTCTATCCTATCCTATCCCCTATAGTCTGCTCTATCCTATCCCATCCACTATCCTATCCTATCCTCTATCCTCTATCCTATCCTCTATCCTATCCTATCCTATCGTCTATCCTATCCTATCCTCTATCCTATCCTATCCTGTATCCTATCCTATCCTCTATCCTATACTATCCTCTATCCTATCCTATCCTCTATCCTATCCTATCCTCTAGCCTATCCTATCCTCTATCCTATCCTATCGTCTATCCTATCCTATCCTCTATCCTATCCTATCCTCTATCCTATCCTATCCTCTATCCTATCCTATCCTCTATCCTATCCTATCCTCTATCCTATCCTATCCTCTATCCTATCCTATCCTCTATCCTATCGTATCCTCTATCCTATCCAATCCTCTATCCTATCCTATTCTCTATCCTATCCTATCCTCTATCCTATCCTGTCGTCTATCCTATCCTATCCTCTATCCTATCCTATCCTCTATCCTATCCTATCCTCTATCCTATCCTATCCTCTATCCTATCCTATCCTCTCTCCTATCGTATCCTCTATCCTATCCAATCCTCTATCCTATCCTATTCTCTATCCTATCCTATCCCCTATAGTATGCTCTATCCTATCCTATCCACTATCCTATCCTATCCTCTATCCTCTATCCTATCCTCTATCCTATCCTATCCTATCCTCTATCCTATCCTATCCTCTATCCTCTCCTATCCTCTATCCTATACTATCCTCTATCCTATCCTATCCTCTATCCTATCCTATCCTCTAGCCTATCCTATCCTCTATCCTATCCTATCCTCTATCCTATCCTATCCTCTATCCTATCCTATCCTCTATCCTATCCTATCCTCTATCCTATCCTATCCTCTATCCTATCCTATCCTCTATCCTATCCTATCCTCTATCTTATCCTATCCTCTATCCTATCCTATCCTCTATCCTATCGTATCCTCTATCCTATCCAATCCTCTATCCTATCCTCTATCCTATCCTATCCTCTAACTTATCCTATCCTCTATCCTATCTTATCCTCTGTCCTATCCTATCCTCTATCCTACCCTATCCTCTATACTATCCTATCCTCTATCCTATCTTATCCTCTGTCCTATCCTATCCTCTATCCTATCCTATACTCTATCCTATCCTATCCTCTATCCTATCCTATCCTCTATCCTATCCTATCGTCTATCCTATTCTATCCTCTATCCTATCCTATCCTCTATCCTATCCTATCCTCTTTCCTATCCAATGCCCTGTCCTATTCTCTATCCGATCCTATCGTCTATACTATCCTATCCTCTATAATATCGTATCCTCTATCCTATCCTATCCTCTATCCTATAATATCATCTATCCTATCCTATCCTCTATCCTATCCTATCCTCTATCCTATCCTATCCCCTATAGTCTGCTCTATCCTATCCCATCCACTATCCTATCCTATCCTCTATCCTCTATCCTATCCTCTATCCTATCCTATCCTATCGTCTATCCTATCCTATCCTCTATCCTATCCTATCCTGTATCCTATCCTATCCTCTATCCTATACTATCCTCTATCCTATCCTATCCTCTATCCTATCCTATCCTCTAGCCTATCCTATCCTCTATCCTATCCTATCGTCTATCCTATCCTATCCTCTATCCTATCCTATCCTCTATCCTATCCTATCCTCTATCCTATCCTATCCTCTATCCTATCCTATCCTCTATCCTATCCTATCCTCTATCCTATCGTATCCTCTATCCTATCCAATCCTCTATCCTATCCTATTCTCTATCCTATCCTATCCTCTATCCTATCCTGTCGTCTATCCTATCCTATCCTCTATCCTATCCTATCCTCTATCCTATCCTATCCTCTATCCTATCCTATCCTCTATCCTATCCTATCCTCTCTCCTATCGTATCCTCTATCCTATCCAATCCTCTATCCTATCCTATTCTCTATCCTATCCTATCCCCTATAGTATGCTCTATCCTATCCTATCCACTATCCTATCCTATCCTCTATCCTCTATCCTATCCTCTATCCTATCCTATCCTATCCTCTATCCTATCCTATCCTCTATCCTCTCCTATCCTCTATCCTATACTATCCTCTATCCTATCCTATCCTCTATCCTATCCTATCCTCTAGCCTATCCTATCCTCTATCCTATCCTATCCTCTATCCTATCCTATCCTCTATCCTATCCTATCCTCTATCCTATCCTATCCTCTATCCTATCCTATCCTCTATCCTATCCTATCCTCTATCCTATCCTATCCTCTATCTTATCCTATCCTCTATCCTATCCTATCCTCTATCCTATCGTATCCTCTATCCTATCCAATCCTCTATCCTATCCTCTATCCTATCCTATCCTCTAACTTATCCTATCCTCTATCCTATCTTATCCTCTGTCCTATCCTATCCTCTATCCTACCCTATCCTCTATACTATCCTATCCTCTATCCTATCTTATCCTCTGTCCTATCCTATCCTCTATCCTATCCTATACTCTATCCTATCCTATCCTCTATCCTATCCTATCCTCTATCCTATCCTATCGTCTATCCTATTCTATCCTCTATCCTATCCTATCCTCTATCCTATCCTATCCTCTTTCCTATCCAATGCCCTGTCCTATTCTCTATCCGATCCTATCGTCTATACTATCCTATCCTCTATAATATCGTATCCTCTATCCTATCCTATCCTCTATCCTATAATATCATCTATCCTATCCTATCCTCTATCCTATCCTATCCTCTATCCTATCCTATCCTCTATCCTATCCTATCCCCTATAGTCTGCTCTATCCTATCCCATACACTATCCTATCCTATCCTCTATCCTCTATCCTATCCTCTATCCTATCCTATCCTATCCTCTATCCTATCCTATCCTCTATCCTATCCTATCCTCTATCCTATACTATCCTCTATCCTATCCTATCCTCTATCCTATCCTATCCTCTAGCCTATCCTATCCTCTATCCTATCCTATCTTCTATCCTATCCTATCCTCTATCCTATCCTATCCTCTATCCTATCCTATCCTCTATCCTATCCAATCCTCTATCCTATCCTATCCTCTATCCTATCCTATCCTCTATCCAATCCTATCCGATATCCTATCCTATCCTCTATCCTATCCTATCCTCTATCCTATCCCATTCTCTATCCTATCCTATCCTCTTTCCTATCCTATTGTCTATCCTATCCTATCCTTTATCCTATCCTATGCTCTCACCAATCCTATCCTCAATCCTATCCTATCCTCTATCCTATACTATCCTCTATCCTATCCTATCCTCTATCCTATCCTATCCTCTATCCGATCATATCCTCTATCCTATCCTATCCTATCCTCTATAATATCGTATCCTTTATCCCATCCCACCCTCTATCCTATCCTATCCTCTATCCTATCCTCTATCCTATCCTATCCTCTATCCTATCCTATCGTCTATCATATCCTATCGTCTATCCTATCCTATCCTCTATTATATCCTATCCTCTATCCTATCCTATCCTCTATCCAATCCTATCCGATATCCTATCCTATCCTCTATCCTATCCTATCCTCTATCCTATCCCATTCTCTATCCTATCCTATCCTCTTTCCTATCCTATTGTCTATCCTATCCTATCCTTTATCCTATCCTATGCTCTCACCAATCCTATCCTCAATCCTATCCTATCCTCTATCCTATACTATCCTCTATCCTATCCTATCCTCTATCCTATCCTATCCTCTATCCGATCATATCCTCTATCCTATCCTATCCTATCCTCTATAATATCGTATCCTTTATCCCATCCCACCCTCTATCCTATCCTATCCTCTATCCTATCCTATCCTCTATCCTATCCTATCCTCTATCCTATCCTATCGTCTATCATATCCTATCGTCTATCCTATCCTATCCTCTATTATATCCTATCCTCTATCCTATCCTATCCTCTATCCTATCCTATCCTCTATCCTATACTATCCTCTATCCTATCCTATCCTCTATCCTATCCTATCCTCTAGCCTATCCTATCCTCTATCCTATCCTATCCTGTACCCTATCCTATCCTCTATCCTATCCTATCCTCTATCCTATCCTATCCTCTATCCTATCCTATCCTCTATCCTATCCTATCCTCTATCCTATCCTATCCTCTTTCCTATCCAATGCCCTGTCCTATTCTCTATCCGATCCTATCGTCTATACTATCCTATCCTCTATAATATCGTATCCTCTATCCTATCCTATCCTCTATCCTATAATATCATCTATCCTATCCTATCCTCTATCCTCTATCCTATCCTCTATCCTATCCTATCCTATCCTCTATCCTATCCTATCCTCTATCCTATCCTATCCTCTATCCTATCCTATCCTCTATCCTATACTATCCTCTATCCTATCCTATCCTCTATCCTATCCTATCCTCTAGCCTATCCTATCCACTATCCTATCCTATCCTCTATCCTATCCTATCCTCTATCCTATCCTATCCTCTATCCTATCCTATCCTCTATCCTATCCTATCCTCTATCCTATCCTATCCTCTATCCTATCCTATCCTCTATCCTATCCTATCCTCTATCCTATCCCATTCTCTATCCTATCCTATCCTCTTTCCTATCCTATCCTCTATCCTATCCAATCCTATTTCGTATCCTCTATCCTATCCTATCCTCTATCCTATCCAAACCTTTATCCTATCCTATCCTCTATCCTATCCTATCCCCTATCCTATCCTATCCTCTATCCTATCCTATCCTCTATCCTATCCTATCTTATCCTCTATCCTATCCTATCCTCTATCCTATCCTATCCTCTATCCTATCCTATCCTCTATCCTATCCTATCCTCTATCCTATCCTATCCTTTATCCTATCCTATCCTCTATCCTATCCTATCCTCTATCCTATCCTATCCTCTATCCCATCCTATCCTCTATCCTATCCTATCCTCTATCCTATTCTATCCCCTATCCTATCCTATCCTCTATCCTATCCTATCCTCTTTCCTATCCAATGCCCTGTCCTATTCTCTATCCGATCCTATCGTCTATACTGTCCTATCCTCCATAATATCGTATCCTCTATCCTATCCTATCCTCTATCCTATACTATCCTCTATCCTATCCTATCCTCTATCCTATCCTTTCCTCTATACTATCGTATCCTCTATCCTATCCTATCCCCTATAGTCTGCTCTATCCTATCCTATCCCCTATAGTCTGCTCTATCCTATCCTATCCACTATCCTATTCTATCCTCTATCCTCTATCCTATCCTCTATCCTATCCTATCCTATCCTCTAACATATCCTATCCTCTATCCTATCCTATCCTCTATCCTATCCTATACACTATCCTATCCTATCGTCTATCCTATCCTATCCTCTATCCTATCCTATCGTCTATCCTATCCGATCCTCTATCCTATCCTATCCTCTATCCTATCCTATCCTCTATCCTATCCTATCCTCTATCCTATCCTATCCTCTATCCTATCCTATCCTCTATCCGATCATATCCTCTATCCTATCCTATCCTATCCTCTATAATATCGTATCCTTTATCCCATCCCATCCTCTATCCTATCCTATCCTCTATCCTATCCTATCCTCTATCCTATCCTATCCTGTATCCTATCCTATCCTCTATCCTATCCTATCCTCTATCCTATCCTATCCTCTATCCTATTCTATCCTATATCCTATCCTATCCTCTATCCTATCCTATCCTCTTTCCTATCCAATGCCCTGTCCTATTCTCTATCCGATCCTATCGTCTATACTATCCTATCCTCTATAATATCGTATCCTCTATCCTATCCTATCCTCTATCCTATAATATCATCTATCCTATCCTATCCTCTATCCTATCCTATCCTCTTTCCTATACTATCCTCTATCCTATCCTATCCTCTATCCTATCCTATCGTCTATCATATCCTATCGTCTATCCTATCCTATCCTCTATTATATCCTATCCTCTATCCTATCCTATCCTCTAGCCTATCCTATCCTCTATCCTATACTATCCTCTATCCTATCCTATCCTCTATCCTATCCTATCCTCTAGCCTATCCTATCCTCTATCCTATCCTATCCTGTATCCTATCCTATCCTCTATCCTATCCTATCCTCTATCCTATCCTATCCTCTATCCTATTCTATCCTATATCCTATCCTATCCTCTATCCTATCCTATCCTCTTTCCTATCCAATGCCCTGTCCTATTCTCTATCCGATCCTATCGTCTATACTATCCTATCCTCTATAATATCGTATCCTCTATCCTATCCTATCCTCTATCCTATAATATCATCTATCCTATCCTATCCTCTATCCTATCCTATCCTCTTTCCTATACTATCCTCTATCCTATCCTATCCTCTATCCTATCCTATCCTCTAGCCTATCCCATCCTCTATCCTATCCTATCCTCTATCCTATCCTATCGTCTATCCTATCCTATCCTCTATCCTATCCTATCGTCTATCCTATCCTATCCTCTATCCTATCCTATCCTCTATCCTATCCTATCCTCTATCCTCTATCCTATCCTCTATCCTATCCTATCCTATCCTCTATCCTATCCTATCCTCTATCCTATCCTATCCTCTATCCTATACTATCCTCTATCCTATCCTATCCTCTATCCTATCCTATCCTCTAGCCTATCCTATCCTCTATCCTATCTTATCCTCTATCCTATCCTATCCTCTATCCTATCCTATCATCTATCCTATACTATCCTCTATCCTATCCTATCCTCTATCCTATCCTATCCTCTATCCTATCCTATCCTCTATCCTATCCTATCCTCTATCCTATCCTATCCTCTATCCTATCCTATCCTCTATCCTATCCTATCCTCTTTCCTATCCAATGCCCTGTCCTATTCTCTATCCGATCCTATCGTCTATACTATCCTATCCTCTATAATATCGTATCCTCTATCCTAGCCTATCCTCTATCCTATAATATCATCTATCCTATCCTATCCTCTATCCTATCCTATCCTCTATCCTATCCTATCCTCTATCCCATCCTATCCTCTATCCTATCCTATCCCCTATAGTCTGCTCTATCCTATCCTATCCACTATCCTATCCTATCCTCTATCCTATCGTCTATCCTATCCGATCCTCTATCCTATCCTATCCTCTATCCTATCCTATCCTCTATCCTATTCTATCCTATATCCTATCCTATCCTCTATCCTATCCTATCCTCTATCCTATCCTATCCTCTTTCCTATCCAATGCCCTGTCCTATTCTCTATCCGATCCTATCGTCTATACTATCCTATCCTCTATAATATCGTATCCTCTATCCTATCCTATCCTCTATCCTATCCTATCCTCTATCCTATCCTATCCTCTATCCTATCCTATCCTCTATCCTATACTATCCTCTATCCTATCCTATCCTCTATCCTATCCTATCCTCTAGCCTATCCTATCCTCTATCCTATCCTATCCTCTATCCTATCCTATCCTCTATCCTATCCTATCCTCTATCCTATCCCATTCTCTATCCTATCCTATCCTCTATCCTATTCTATCCTATATCCTATCCTATCCTCTATCCTATCCTATCCTCTTTCCTATCCAATGCCCTGTCCTATTCTCTATCCGATCCTATCGTCTATACTATCCTATCCTCTATAATATCGTATCCTCTATCCTATCCTATCCTCTATCCTATAATATCATCTATCCTATCCTATCCTCTATCCTATCCTATCCTCTATCCTATCCTATCCTCTATCATATCCTATCCTCTATCCTATCCTATCCTCTATCCTATCCTATCGTCTATCCTATCCTATCCTCTATCCTATCCTATCGTCTATCCTATCCGATCCTCTATCCTATCCTATCCTCTATCCTATCCTATCCTCTATCCTATTCTATCCTATATCCTATCCTATCCTCTATCCTATCCTATCCTCTTTCCTATCCAATGCCCTGTCCTATTCTCTATCCGATCCTATCGTCTATACTATCCTATCCTCTATAATATCGTATCCTCTATCCTAGCCTATCCTCTATCCTATAATATCATCTATCCTATCCTATCCTCTATCCTATCCTATCCTCTATCCTATCCTATCCTCTATCCTATACTATCCTCTATCCTATCCTATCCTCTATCCTATCCTATCCTCTAGCCTATCCTATCCTCTATCCTATCCTATCCTCTATCCTATCCTATCCTCTATCCTATCCTATCCTCTATCCTATCCCATTCTCTATCCTATCCTATCCTCTTTCCTATCCTATTGTTTATCCTATATTATCCTTTATCCTATCCTATCCTCTCACCAATCCTATCCTCAATCCTATCCTATCCTCTATCCTATACTATCCTCTATCCTATCCTATCCTCTATCCTATCCTTTCCTCTATCCTATCGTATCCTCTATCCTATCCTATCCCCTATAGTCTGCTCTATCCTATCCTATCCACTATCCTATCCTATCCTCTATCCTCTATCCTATCCTCTATCCTATCCTATCCTATCCTCTAACATATCCTATCCTCTATCCTATCCTATCCTCTATCCTATCCTATCCACTATCCTATCCTATCGTCTATCCTATCCTATCCTCTATCCTATCCTATCGTCTATCCTATCCGATCCTCTATCCTATCCTATCCTCTATCCTATCCTATCCTCTATCCTATCCTATCCTCTATCCTATCCTATCCTCTATCCTATCCTATCCTCTATCCTATCCAATCCTCTATCCTATCCTATCCTCTATCCTATCCTATCCTCTATCCAATCCTATCCGATATCCTATCCTATCCTCTATCCTATCCTATCCTCTATCCTATCCCATTCTCTATCCTATCCTATCGTCTTTCCTATCCTATTGTCTATCCTATCCTATCCTCTATCCTATCCTATCCTCTATCCTATCCTATACTCTATCCTATCCTATCCTCTATCCTATTCTATCCTATATCCTATCCTATCCTCTATCCTATCCTATCCTCTTTCCTATCCAATGCCCTGTCCTATTCTCTATCCGATCCTATCGTCTATACTATCCTATTGTCTATCCTATCCTATCCTTTATCCTATCCTATCCTCTCCCCAATCCTATCCTCAATCCTATCCTATCCTCTATCCTATCCTATCCTCTATCCTATCCTTTCCTCTATCCTATCGTATCCTCTATCCTATCCTATCCCCTATAGTCTGCTCTATCCTATCCTATCCACTATCCTATCCTATCCTCTATCCTCTATCCTATCCTCTATCCTATCCTATCCTATCCTCTAACATATCCTATCCTCTATCCTATCCTATCCTCTATCCTATCCTATCCACTATCCTATCCTATCGTCTATCCTATCCTATCCTCTATCCTATTCTATCCTATATCCTATCCTATCCTCTATCCTATCCTATCCTCTTTCCTATCCAATGCCCTGTCCTATTCTCTATCCGATCCTATCGTCTATACTATCCTATCCTCTATAATATCGTATCCTCTATCCTATCCTATCCTCTATCCTATAATATCATCTATCCTATCCTATCCTCTATCCTATCCTATCCTCTATCCTATCCTATCCCCTATAGTCTGCTCTATCCTATCCTATCCACTATCCTATCCTATCCTCTATCCTCTATCCTATCCTCTATCCTATCCTATCCTATCCTCTATCCTACCCTATCCTCTATCCTATCCTATCCTCTATCCTATACTATCCTCTATCCTATCCTATCCTCTATCCTATCCTATCCTCTAGCCTATCCTCTATCCTATCCTATCCTCTATCCTATCCTATCCTCTATCCTATCCTATCCTCTATCCTATCCTATCCTCTATCATATCCTATCCTCTATCCTATCCTATCCTCTATCCTATCCTATCCTCTATCCTATCCTATCCTCTATCCTATCCTATCCTCTATCCTATCCTATCCTCTATCCTATCCTATCCTCTATCCTATCCTATCCTCTATCCTATCCTATCCTCTATCCTATCCTATCCTCTATCCTATCCTATCCTCTATCCTATCCTATCCTCTATCCTATCCTATCCTCTATCCTATCCTATCCTCTATCCTATCCTATCCTCTATCCTATCCTATCCTCTATCCTATCCTATCCTCCTTCCTATCCAATGCCCTGTCCTATTCTCTATCCGATCCTATCGTCTATACTATCCTATCCTCCATAATATCGTATCCTCTATCCTATCCTATCCTCTATCCTATTCTATCCCCTATAGTCTGCTCTATCCTATCCTATCCACTATCCTATCCTATCCTCTATCCTCTATCCTATCCTCTATCCTATCCTATCCTATCCTCTATCCTATCCTATCCTCTATCCTATCCTATCCTCTATCCTATACTATCCTCTATCCTATCCTATCCTCTATCCTATCCTATCCTCTAGCCTATCCTATCCTCTATCCTATCCTATCCTCTATCCTATCCTCTATCCTCTATCCTATCCTCTATCCTATCCTATCCTATCCTCTAACATATCCTATCCTCTATCCTATCCTATCCTCTATCCTATCCTCTATCCTCTATCCTATCCTCTATCCTATCCTATCCTATCCTCTAACATATCCTATCCTCTATCCTATTTTATCCTCTATCCTATCCTATCCACTATCCTATCCTATCGTCTATCCTATCCGATCCTCTATCCTATCCTATCCTGTATCCTATCCTATCCTCTATCCTATCCTATCCTCTATCCTATCCTATCCTCTATCGTATCCTATCCTCTATCCTATCCTATCCTCTATCCTATCCTATCCTCTATCCTATCCTATCCTATCCTATCCTCTATCCTATCCTATCCTCTATCCTATCCTATCCTCTATCCTATCCTATCCTCTATCCTATCCTATCCTCTATCCTATCCTATCCTCTATCCTATCCTATCCTCTATCCTATCCTATCCTCTATCCTATCCTATCCTATCCTATCCTATCCTATCCGCTATCCTATCCTATCCTCTATCCTATCCTATCCTATCCTATCCTCTATCCTATCCCATTCTCTATCCTATCCTATCCTCTTTCCTATCCTATTGTCTATCCTATCCTATCCTTTATCCTATCCTATCCTCTCACCAATCCTATCCTCAATCCTATCCTATCCTCTATCCTATCCTATCCTCTATCCTATCCTATCCTATCCTATCCTCTATCCTATCCTATCCTCTATCCTATCCTATCCTCTATCCTATCCTATCCTCTATCCTATCCTATCCTCTATCCTATCCTATCCTCTATCCTATCCTATCCTCTATCCTATCCTATCCTCTATCCTATCCTATCCTCTATCCTATCCTATCCTCTATCCTATCCTATCCTCTATCCTATCCTATCCTCTATCCTATCCTATCCTCTATCCTATCCTATCCTCTATCCTATCCTATCCTCTATCCTATCCTATCCTCTATCCTATCCTATCCTATCCGCTATCCTATCCTATCCTCTATCCTATCCTATCCTATCCTATCCTCTATCCTATCCCATTCTCTATCCTATCCTATCCTCTTTCCTATCCTATTGTCTATCCTATCCTATCCTTTATCCTATCCTATCCTCTCACCAATCCTATCCTCAATCCTATCCTATCCTCTATCCTATCCTATCCTCTATCCTATCCTATCCTCTAACCTATCCTATCCTCTATCCTATCCTCTATCCTATTCTATCCTTCTCTATTATCCTATCCTCTATCCTATCCTATCCTCTATCCTATCCTATCCTGTAGCCTATCCTATCCTCTATCCTATCCTATCCTCTATCCTATCCTATCCTCTATCCTATCCTATCCTCTTTCCTATCCTATTGTCTATCCTATCCTATCCACTATCCTATCCTATCCTCTATCCTCTATCCTATCCTCTATCCTATCCTATCCTATCCTCTAACATATCCTATCTTCTATCCTATCCTATCCTCTATCCTATCCTATCCCCTATCCTATCCTATCCTCTATAATATCGTATCCTTTATCCCATCCCATCCTCTATCCTATCCTATCCTCTCCTCTACCCAATCGTACCCTCAATCCTATTCTATCCTCTATCATATCCTATCATCCATCCTATCCTCTATCCTTTCCTATCCTGTATCCTATCCTATCCTCTATCCTATCCTATCGTCTATCCTATCCTATCCTCTATCCTATCCTATCCTCCATTCTATCCTATCCTCTATCCTATCCTATCCTCTATCCTATCCTATCCTCTATACTATCCTATCCTCTATGCTATCCTATCGTCTATCATAACCTATCATCCATCGGATCCTCTATCGTCATTCCTATCTTATCCTCTATCCTATCCTATCCTCTATCCTATCCTATCCCCTATCCTATCCTATCCTCTATAATATCGTATCCTTTATCCCATCCCATCCTCTATCCTATCCTATCCTCTCCTCTACCCAATCGTACCCTCAATCCTATTCTATCCTCTATCATATCCTATCATCCATCCTATCCTCTATCCTATCCTATCCTCTATCCTATCCTATCCTCTATACTATCCTATCCTCTATGCTATCCTATCCTCTATCCTATCCTATCCTCCATCGGATCCTCTATCGTCATTCCTATCTTATCCTCTATCCTATCCTATTCTCTATCATATCGTATCCTCTATCCTATACTATCATCCTTCGCATCCTCTATCGTCTATCCTATCCTATCCACTGTCATATCGTATCCTCTATCCAATCCTATACTCTATTATCTATCCTATCTATCTATCCCAATCATATCCCATTCTCTATCCAATCCTATACTCTATACTATCCTATCCTCTGTCATATCCTATCATCCATCCTATCCTATCCTCTATCCTACCCGATCCTCTATCCTATCCTATCCTCTATCCTATCCTATCCTCTATCCTATCCTATCCTCTATCCTATCCTATCCTGTTTCCTATCCTCTCCTATTCTCTATCCTATCCTATCCTCTATCACATCCCATCATCCATCCTATCCTCTATCGTCTATCCTATCCTATCCTCTATCCCATCTTATCCTCTATCCTATCCTATCCTCTATCCCATCTTATCCTCTATCCTATCCTATCCTCCATCCTCTATCCTATACTCTATCCTATCCTATCCTCAATCCTATCGTATTCAATATAATATCCTATCCTCTATCCTATCCTATCCTCCATCCTACACTATCCTCTATCATATCGTATCCTCTATCCTATCCTATCCTCTATCCTATAATATCCTAAATCCTATCCTATTCTCAATCCTATCCTATCCTCTATTCTATCCTATCCTCTATGCTATCCTATCCTGTATCCTATCGTCTCCTATCCTCTATCCTATCCTATCCTGTATCATATCCCATCATCCATCCTATCCTCTATCGTCTATCCTATCCTATCCTCCATCCTCTATCCTATACTCTATCCTATCCTCTATCCTATCCTATCTTCTATCCTATCCTATCCTCTATCATATCCTATCATCCATCCTATCCTCTATCGTCTATCCTATCCTATCCTCTATCCTATCCTATCCTCCATCCTATCCTATCCTCTAAAATATCCTATCCTCTATCCTTTCCTATCAACCATCCTTTCCTCTATCGTCTATCCTATACTATCCTCCATCCCATCCTAACCTATCCTCTATCCTACGCTACCCTCCATCTTATATCGTATCATCTATCCTATCCTCCATCCTATCCTATCCTCTATCGTATCGTATCCTCTATCCTATCCTATCCTCTATCCTTTCCTATCCTGTACCCTATCCTATCCTCTATCCTATCCTATCCTCTATCCTATCCTATCCTCCATTCTATCCTATCCTCTATCCTATCCTATCCTCTATCCTATCCTATCCTCTATACTATTCTATCCTCTATGCTATCCCATCGTCTATCATAACCTATCATACATCGCATCCTCTATCGTCATTCCTATCTTATTCTCTATCCTATCCTATCCTCTATCATATCGTATCCTCTATCCGATCCAATCCCACATCATATCGTATCCTCTATCCTATCCTATCCTCCATCCTATCCTATCCTCTATCCTATCCTATGCTCTATCCTATCCTATCCTCTATCCTATCCTATCCTCTATCCTATCCTATCCTCTTTCCTATCCAATGCCCTGTCCTATTCTCTATCCGATCCTATCGTCTATACTGTCCTATCCTCCATAATATCGTATCCTCTATCCTATCCTATCCTCTATCCTATACTATCCTCTATCCTATCCTATCCTCTATCCTATCCTTTCCTCTATCCTATCGTATCCTCTATCCTATCCTATCCCCTATAGTCTGCTCTATCCTATCCTATCCCCTATAGTCTGCTCTATCCTATCCTATCCACTATCCTATTCTATCCTCTATCCTCTATCCTATCCTCTATCCTATCCTATCCTATCCTCTAACATATCCTATCCTCTATCCTATCCTATCCTCTATCCTATCCTATACACTATCCTATCCTATCGTCTATCCTATCCTATCCTCTATCCTATCCTATCGTCTATCCTATCCGATCCTCTATCCTATCCTATCCTCTATCCTATCCTATCCTCTATCCTATCATATCCTCTATCCTATCCTATCCTCTATCCGATCATATCCTCTATCCTATCCTATCCTATCCTCTATAATATCGTATCCTTTATCCCATCCCATCCTCTATCCTATCCTATCCTCTATCCTATCCTATCCTCTATCCTATCCTATCCTCTATCCTATCCTATCGTCTATCATATCCTATCGTCTTTCCTATCCTATCCTCTATTATATCCTATCCTCTATCCTATCCTATCCTCTATCCTATCCTATCCTCTATCCTATACTATCCTCTATCCTATCCTATCCTCTATCCTATCCTATCCTCTAGCCTATCCTATCCTCTATCCTATCCTATCCTGTATCCTATCCTATCCTCTATCCTATCCTATCCTCTATCCTATCCTATCCTCTATCCTATACTATCCTCTATCCTATTCTATCCTATATCCTATCCTATCCTCTATCCTATCCTATCCTCTTTCCTATCCAATGCCCTGTCCTATTCTCTATCCGATCCTATCGTCTATACTATCCTATCCTCTATAATATCGTATCCTCTATCCTATCCTATCCTCTATCCTATAATATCATCTATCCTATCCTATCCTCTATCCTATCCTATCCTCTTTCCTATCCAATGCCCTGTCCTATTCTCTATCCGATCCTATCGTCTATACTATCCTATCCTCTATAATATCGTATCCTCTATCCTATCCTATCCTCTATCCTATAATATCATCTATCCTATCCTATCCTCTATCCTATCCTATCCTCTATCCTATCCTATCCTCTATCCTATCCTATCCTCTATCCTATACTATCCTCTATCCTATCCTATCCTCTATCCTATCCTATCCTCTAGCCTATCCTATCCTCTATCCTATCCTATCCTTTATCCTATTCTATCCTATATCCTATCCTATCCTCTATCCTATCCTATCCTCTTTCCTATCCAATGCCCTGTCCTATTCTCTATCCGATCCTATCGTCTATACTATCCTATCCTCTATAATATCGTATCCTCTATCCTATCCTATCCTCTATCCTATAATATCATCTATCCTATCCTATCCTCTATCCTATCCTATCCTCTATCCTATCCTATCCTCTATCCTATCCTATCCTCTATCCTATCCTATCCTCTATCCTATCCTATCCTCTATCCTATCCTATCCTCTATCCTATCCTATCCTCTATCCTATCCTATCCCCTATAGTCTGCTCTATCCTATCCTATCCACTATCCTATCCTATCCTCTATCCTCTATCCTATCCTCTATCCTATCCTATCCCATTCTCTATCCTATCCTATCCTCTTTCCTATCCTATTGTCTATCCTATCCTATCCTTTATCCTATCCTATCCTCTCACCAATCCTATCCTCAATCCTATCCTATCCTCTATCCTATACTATCCTCTATCCTATCCTATCCTCTATCCTATCCTTTCCTCTATCCTATCGTATCCTCTATCCTATCCTATCCTCTATCCTATTCTATCCTATATCCTATCCTATCCTCTATCCTATCCTATCCTCTTTCCTATCCAATGCCCTGTCCTATTCTCTATCCGATCCTATCGTCTATACTATCCTATCCTCTATCCTATCCTATCCTCTATCCTATCCAAACCTTTATCCTATCCTATCCTCTATCCTATCCTATCCTCTATCATATCGTATCCTCTATCCGATCCAATCCCACATCATATCGTATCCTCTATCCTATCCTATCCTCCATCCTATCCTATCCTCTATCCTATCCTATGCTCTATCCTATCCTATCCTCTATCCTATCCTATCCTCTATCCTATCCTATCCTCTTTCCTATCCAATGCCCTGTCCTATTCTCTATCCGATCCTATCGTCTATACTGTCCTATCCTCCATAATATCGTATCCTCTATCCTATCCTATCCTCTATCCTATACTATCCTCTATCCTATCCTATCCTCTATCCTATCCTTTCCTCTATCCTATCGTATCCTCTATCCTATCCTATCCCCTATAGTCTGCTCTATCCTATCCTATCCCCTATAGTCTGCTCTATCCTATCCTATCCACTATCCTATGCTATCCTCTATCCTCTATCCTATCCTCTATCCTATCCTATCCTATCCTCTAACATATCCTATCCTCTATCCTATCCTATCCTCTATCCTATCCTATACACTATCCTATCCTATCGTCTATCCTATCCTATCCTCTATCCTATCCTATCGTCTATCCTATCCGATCCTCTATCCTATCCTATCCTCTATCCTATCCTATCCTCTATCCTATCCTATCCTCTATCCTATCCTATCCTCTATCCGATCATATCCTCTATCCTATCCTATCCTATCCTCTATAATATCGTATCCTTTATCCCATCCCATCCTCTATCCTATCCTATCCTCTATCCTATCCTATCCTCTATCCTATCCTATCCTCTATCCTATTCTATCCTATATCCTATCCTATCCTCTATCCTATCCTATCCTCTTTCCTATCCAATGCCCTGTCCTATTCTCTATCCGATCCTATCGTCTATACTATCCTAACCTCTATAATATCGTATCCTCTATCCTATCCTATCCTCTATCCTATAATATCATCTATCCTATCCTATCCTCTATCCTATCCTATCCTCTATCCTATCCTATCCTCTATCCTATCCTATCCTCTATCCTATCCTATCCTCTATCCTATCCTATCCTCTATCCTATCCTATCCCCTATAGTCTGCTCTATCCTATCCTATCCACTATCCTATCCTATCCTCTATCCTCTATCCTATCCTCTATCCTATCCTATCCCATTCTCTATCCTATCCTATCCTCTTTCCTATCCTATTGTCTATCCTATCCTATCCTTTATCCTATCCTATCCTCTCACCAATCCTATCCTCAATCCTATCCTATCCTCTATCCTATACTATCCTCTATCCTATCCTATCCTCTATCCTATCCTTTCCTCTATCCTATCGTATCCTCTATCCTATCCTATCCTCTATCCTATTCTATCCTATATCCTATCCTATCCTCTATCCTATCCTATCCTCTTTCCTATCCAATGCCCTGTCCTATTCTCTATCCGATCCTATCGTCTATACTATCCTATCCTCTATCCTATCCTATCCTCTATCCTATAATATCATCTATCCTATAATATCATCTATCCTATCCTATCCTCTATCCTATCCTATCCTCTATCCTATCCTATCCTCTATCCTATCCTATCCTCTATCCTATCCTATCCCCTATAGTCTGCTCTATACTATCCTATCCACTATCCTATCCTATCCTCTATCCTCTATCCTATCCTCTATCCTATCCTATCCTATCCTCTATCCTATCCTATCCTCTATCCTATCCTATCCTATCCTCTATCCTATCCTATCCTCTATCCTATCCTATCCTCTATCCTATCCTATCCTCTATCCTATCCCATTCTCTATCCTATCCTATCCTCTTTCCTATCCTATCCTCTATCCTATCCAATCCTATTTCGTATCCTCTATCCTATCCAATCCTCTATCCTATCCAAACCTTTATCCTATCCTATCCTCTATCCTATCCTATCCCCTATCCTATCCTATCCTCTATCCTATCCTATCCTCTATCCTATCCTATCCTATCCTCTATCCTATCCTATCCTCTATCCTATCCTATCCTCTATCCTATCCTATCCTCTATCCTATCCTATCCTCTATCCTATTCTATCCCCTATCCTATCCTATCCTCTATCCTATCATATCCTCTTTCCTATCCAATGCCCTGTCCTATTCTCTATCCGATCCTATCGTCTATACTGTCCTATCCTCCATAATATCGTATCCTCTATCCTATCCTATCCTCTATCCTATACTATCCTCTATCCTATCCTATCCTCTATCCTATCCTATCCTCTAGCCTATCCTATCCTCTATCATATCCTATCCTCTATCCTATCCTATCCTCTATCCTATCCTATCCTATCCTCTATCCTATCCTATCCTCTATCCTATCCTATCCTCTATCCTATCCTATCCTCAATCCTATCCTATCCTCTATCCTATACTATCCTCTATCCTATCCTATCCTCTATCCTATCCTTTCCTCAATCCTATCGTATCCTCTATCCTATCCTATCCCCTATAGTCTGCTCTATCCTTTCCTATCCCCTATAGTCTGCTCTATCCTATCCTATCCACTATCCTATTCTATCCTCTATCCTCTATCCTATCCTCTATCCTATCCTATCCTATCCTCTAACATATCCTATCCTCTATCCTATCCTATCCTCTATCCTATCCTATACACTATCCTATCCTATCGTCTATCCTATCCTATCCTCTATCCTATCCTATCGTCTATCCTATCCGATCCTCTATCCTATCCTATCCTCTATCCTATCCTATCCTCTATCCTATCCTATCCTCTATCCTATCCTATCCTCTATCCTATCCTATCCTCTATCCGATCATATCCTCTATCCTATCCTATCCTATCCTCTATAATATCGTATCCTTTATCCCATCCCATCCTCTATCCTATCCTATCCTCTATCCTATCCTATCCTCTATCCTATCCTATCCTCTATCCTATCCTATCGTCTATCATATCCTATCGTCTATCCTATCCTATCCTCTATTATATCCTATCCTCTATCCTATCCTATCCTCTATCCTATCGTATCCTCTATCCTATACTATCCTCTATCCTATCCTATCCTCTATCCTATCCTATCCTCTAGCCTATCCTATCCTCTATCCTATCCTATCCTGTATCCTATCCTATCCTCTATCCTATCCTATCCTCTATCCTATCCTATCCTATCCTCTATCCTATCCTATCCTCTATCCTATTCTATCCTATATCCTATCCTATCCTCTATCCTATCCTATCCTCTTTCCTATCCAATGCCCTGTCCTATTCTCTATCCGATCCTATCGTCTATACTATCCTATCCTCTATAATATCGTATCCTCTATCCTATCCTATCCTCTATCCTATAATATCATCTATCCTATCCTATCCTCTATCCTATCCTATCCTCTATCCTATCCTATCCTCTATCCTATCCTATCCTCTATCCCATCCTATCCTCTATCCTATCCTATCCCCTATAGTCTGCTCTATCCTATCCTATCCACTATCCTATCCTATCCTCTATCCTCTATCCTATCCTCTATCCTATCCTATCCTATCCTATCCTCTATCCTATCCTATCCTCTATCCTATCCTATCCTCTATCCTATCCTATCCTCTATCCTATACTATCCTCTATCCTATCCTATCCTCTATCCTATCCTATCCTCTAGCCTATCCTATCCTCTATCCTATCCTATCCTCTATCCTATCCTATCCTCTATCCTATCCTCTATCCTATCCTATCCTCTATTCTATCCCATTCTCTATCCTATCATATCCTCTTTCCTATCCTATTGTTTATCCTATCCTATCCTTTATCCTATCCTATCCTCTCACCAATCCTATCCTCAATCCTATCCTATCCTCTATCCTATACTATCCTCTATCCTATCCTATCCTCTATCCTATCCTTTCCTCTATCCTATCGTATCCTCTATCCTATCCTATCCCCTATAGTCTGCTCTATCCTATCCTATCCACTATCCTATCCTATCCTCTATCCTATCCTATCCTCTATCCTATCCTCTATCCTATCCTATCCTCTATCCTATCCTATCCTCTATCCTATCCTATCCTCTATCCTATCCTATCCTCTATCCTATCCTATCCTCTATCCTATCCTATCCTCTATCCTATCCTATCCTCTATCCTATCCTATCCTCTATCCTATCCTATCCTCTATCCTATCCTATCCTCTATCCTATCCAAACCTTTATCCTATCCTATCCTCTATCCTATCCTATCCCCTATCCTATCCTATCCTCTATCCTATCCTATCCTCTATCCTATCCTATCCTCTATCCTATCCTCTATCCTATCCTATCCTATCCTCTATCCTATCCTATCCTATATCCTATCCTATCCTCTATCCTATCCTATCCTCTATCCTATCCTATCCTCTATCCTATCCTATCCTCTATCCTATCCTATCCTCTATCCTATCCTATCCTCTATCCTATCCTATCCTCTATCCGATCATATCCTCTATCCTATCCTATCCTATCCTCTATAATATCGTATCCTTTATCCTATCCCATCCTCTGTCCTATCCTATCCTCTATCCTATCCTACCCTCTATCCTATCCTATCGTCTATCATATCCTATCGTCTATCCTATCCTATCCTCTATTATATCCTATCTATCTATCCTATCCTATCCTCTATCCTATTCTATCCTCTATAATATACTATCCTCTATCCTATCCTATCCTCTATCCTATCCTATCCTCTAGCCTATCCTATCCTCTATCCTATCCTACCCTGTATCCTATCCTATCCTCTATCCTATCCTATCCTCTATCCTATCCTATCCTCTATCCTATCCTATCCTCTATCCTATTCTGTCCTCTATCCTATCCTATCCTCTATCCTATCCTATCCTCTTTCCTATCCAATGCCCTGTCCTATTCTCTATCCGATCCTATCGTCTATACTATCCTATCCTCTATAATATCGTATCCTCTATCCTATCCTATCCTCTATCCTATAATATCATCTATCCTATCCTATCCTCTATCCTATCCAATCCTCTATCCTATCCTCTATCCTATCCTATCCTCTAACTTATCCTATCCTCTATCCTATCTTATCCTCTGTCCTATCCTATCGTCTATACTATCCTATCCTCTATAATATCGTATCCTCTATCCTATCCTATCCTCTATCCTATAATATCATCTATCCTATCCTATCCTCTATCCTATCCTATCCTCTATCCTATCCTATCCTCTATCCTATACTATCCTCTATCCTATCCTATCCTCTATCCTATCCTATCCTCTAGCCTATCCTATCCTCTATCCTATCCTATCCTCTATCCTATCCTATCCTCTATCCTATCCTATCCTCTATCCTATCCTATCCTCTATCCTATCCTATCCTCTATCCTATCCAATCCTCTATCCTATCCTATCCTCTATCCTATCCTATCCTCTATCCAATCCTATCCGATATCCTATCCTATCCTCTATCCTATCCTATCCTCTATCCTATCCCATTCTCTATCCTATCCTATCCTCTTTCCTATCCTATTGTCTATCCTATCCTATCCTTTATCCTATCCTATCCTCTCACCAATCCTATCCTCAATCCTATCCTATCCTCTATCCTATACTATCCTCTATCCTATCCTATCCTCTATCCTATCCTATCCTCTATCCGATCATATCCTCTATCCTATCCTATCCTATCCTCTATAATATCGTATCCTTTATCCCATCCCATCCTCTATCCTATCCTATCCTCTATCCTCTATCCTATCCTCTATCCTATCCTATCCTATCGTCTATCCTATCCTATCCTCTATCCTATCCTATCCTCTATCCTATCCTATCCTCTATCCTATACTATCCTCTATCCTGTCCTATCCTCTATCCTATCCTATCCTCTAGCCTATCCTATCCTCTATCCTATCCTATCGTCTGTCCTATCCTATCCTCTATCCTATCCTATCCTCTATCCTATCCTATCCTATCCTCTATCCTATCCTATCCTCTATCCTATCCTATCCTCTATCCTATACTATCCTCTATCCTATCCTATCCTCTATCCTATCCTATCCTCTAGCCTATCCTATCCTCTATCCTATCCTATCCTGTATCCTATCCTATCCTCTATCCTATCCTATCCTCTATCCTATCCTATCCTCTATCCTATCCTATCCTCTATCCTATTCTATCCTATATCCTATCCTATCCTCTATCCTATCCTATCCTCTTTCCTATCCAATGCCCTGTCCTATTCTCTATCCGATCCTATCGTCTATACTATCCTATCCTCTATAATATCGTATCCTCTATCCTATCCTATCCTCTATCCTATAATATCATCTATCCTATCCTATCCTCTATCCTCTATCCTATCCTCTATCCTATCCTATCCTATCGTCTATCCTATCCTATCCTCTATCCTATCCTATCCTCTATCCTATACTATCCTCTATCCTATCCTATCCTCTATCCTATCCTATCCTCTAGCCTATCCTATCCTCTATCCTATCCTATCGTCTATCCTATCCTATCCTCTATCCTATCCTATCCTCTATCCTATCCTATCCTCTATCCTATCCTATCCTCTATCCTATCCTATCCTCTATCCTATCGTATCCTCTATCCTATCCAATCCTCTATCCTATCCTATTCTCTATCCTATCCTATCCCCTATAGTCTGCTCTATCCTATCCTATCCACTATCCTATCCTATCCTCTATCCTCTATCCTATCCTCTATCCTATCCTATCCTATCCTCTATCCTATCCTATCCTCTATCATATCCTATCCTCTATCCTATACTATCCTCTATCCTATCCTATCCTCTATCCTATCCTATCCTCTAGCCTATCCTATCCTCTATCCTATCCTATCCTCTATCCTATCCTATCCTCTATCCTACCCTATCCTCTAGCCTATCCTATCCTCTATCCTATCCTATCCTCTATCCTATCCTATCCTCTATCCTATCCTATCCTCTATCCTATCCTATCCTCTATCCTATCCTATCCTCTATCCTATCCTATCCTCTATCCTATCCAATCCTCTATCCTATCCTATCCTCTATCCTATCCTATCCTCTATCCAATCCTATCCGATATCCTATCCTATCCTCTATCCTATCCTATCCTCTATCCTATCCCATTCTCTATCCTATCCTATCCTCTTTCCTATCCTATTGTCTATCCTATCCTATCCTTTATCCTATCCTATCCTCTCACCAATCCTATCCTCAATCCTATCCTATCCTCTATCCTATACTATCCTCTATCCTATCCTATCCTCTATCCTATCCTATCCTCTATCCGATCATATCCTCTATCCTATCCTATCCTATCCTCTATAATATCGTATCCTTTATCCCATCCCATCCTCTATCCTATCCTATCCTCTATCCTCTATCCTATCCTCTATCCTATCCTATCCTATCGTCTATCCTATCCTATCCTCTATCCTATCCTATCCTCTATCCTATCCTATCCTCTATCCTATACTATCCTCTATCCTATCCTATCCTCTATCCTATCCTATCCTCTAGCCTATCCTATCCTCTATCCTATCCTATCGTCTATCCTATCCTATCCTCTATCCTATCCTATCCTCTATCCTATCCTATCCTATCCTCTATCCTATCCTATCCTCTATCCTATCCTATCCTCTATCCTATACTATCCTCTATCCTATCCTATCCTCTATCCTATCCTATCCTCTAGCCTATCCTATCCTCTATCCTATCCTATCCTGTATCCTATCCTATCCTCTATCCTATCCTATCCTCTATCCTATCCTATCCTCTATCCTATCCTATCCTCTATCCTATTCTATCCTATATCCTATCCTATCCTCTATCCTATCCTATCCTCTTTCCTATCCAATGCCCTGTCCTATTCTCTATCCGATCCTATCGTCTATACTATCCTATCCTCTATAATATCGTATCCTCTATCCTATCCTATCCTCTATCCTATAATATCATCTATCCTATCCTATCCTCTATCCTCTATCCTATCCTCTATCCTATCCTATCCTATCGTCTATCCTATCCTATCCTCTATCCTATCCTATCCTCTATCCTATCCTATCCTCTATCCTATACTATCCTCTATCCTATCCTATCCTATCCTCTAGCCTATCCTATCCTCTATCCTATCCTATCGTCTATCCTATCCTATCCTCTATCCTATCCTATCCTCTATCCTATCCTATCCTCTATCCTATCCTATCCTCTATCCTATCGTATCCTCTATCCTATCCAATCCTCTATCCTATCCTATTCTCCATCCTATCCTATCCCCTATAGTCTGCTCTATCCTATCCTATCCACTATCCTATCCTATCCTCTATCCTCTATCCTATCCTCTATCCTATCCTATCCTATCCTCTATCCTATCCTATCCTCTATCATATCCTATCCTCTATCCTATACTATCCTCTATCCTATCCTATCCTCTATCCTATCCTATCCTCTATCCTATCCTATCCTCTATCATATCCTATCCTCTATCCTATACTATCCTCTATCCTATCCTATCCTCTATCCTATCCTATCCTCTATCCTATCCTATCCTCTATCCTATCTTATCCTCTGTCCTATCCTATCCTCTATCCTATCCTATCCTCTATACTATCCTATCCTCTATCCTATCTTATCCTCTGTCCTATCCTATCCTCTATCCTATCCTATACTCTATCCTATCCTATCCTCTATCCTATCCTATCCTCTATCCTATCCTATCCTCTACCCTATTCTATCCTCTATCCTATCCTATCCTCTATCCTATCCTATCCTCTTTCCTATCCAATGCCCTGTCCTATTCTCTATCCGATCCTATCGTCTATACTATCCTATCCTCTATAATATCGTATCCTCTATCCTATCCTATCCTCTATCCTATAATATCATCTATCCTATCCTATCCTCTATCCTATCCTATCCTCTATTCTATCCTATCCTCTATCCTATCCTATCCACTATCCTATCCTATCCTCTATCCTCTATCCTATCCTCTATCCTATCCTATCCTATCCTCTATCCTATCCTATCCTCTATCCTATCCTATCCCCTATCCTATACTATCCTCTATCCTATCCTATCCTCTATCCTATCCTATCCTCTATCCTATCCTATCCTCTATCCTATCCTATCCTCTATCCTATCCTATCCTCTATCCTATCCCATTCTCTATCCTATCCTATCCTCTTTGCTATCCTATTGTCTATCCTATCCTATCCTTTATCCTATCCTATCCTCTCACCAATCCTATCCTCAATCCTATCCTATCCTCTATCCTATACTATCCTCTATCCTATCCTATCCTCTATCCTATCCTTTCCTCTATCCTATCGTATCCTCTATCCTATCCTATCCTCTATCCTATTCTATCCTATATCCTATCCTATCCTCTATCCTATCCTATCCTCTTTCCTATCCAATGCCCTGTCCTATTCTCTATCCGATCCTATCGTCTATACTATCCTATCCTCTATAATATCGTATCCTCTATCCTATCCTATCCTCTATCCTATAATATCATCTATCCTATCCTATCCTCTATCCTATCCTATCCTCTATCCTATCCTATCCTCTATCATATCCTATCCTCTATCCTATCCTATCCACTATCCTATCCTATCGTCTATCCTATCCTATCCTCTATCCTATCCTATCGTCTATCCTATCCGATCCTCTATCCTATCCTATCCTCTATCCTATCCTATCCTCTATCCTATCCTATCCTCTAGCCTATCCCATCCTCTATCCTATCCTATCCTCTATTCTATCCTATCGTCTATCCTATCCTATCCTCTATCCTATCCTATCCTCTATCCTATCCTATCCTCTATCCTATCCTATCCTCTATCCTATCCTATCCTCTATCCTATCCTATACTCTATCCTATCCTTTCCTCTATCCTATCCTATCCTCTATCCTATCCTATCCTCTATCCTATCCTATCCTCTATCCTATCCTATCCTCTATCCTATCCTATCCTCTATCCTATCCTATCCTCTATCCTATCCTATCCTCTATCCTATCCTATCCTCTATCCTATCCTATCCTCTATCCTATCCTATCCTCTATCCTATCGTATCCTCTATCCTATCCAATCCTCTATCCTATACTATTCTCTATCCTATCCTATCCCCTATAGTCTGCTCTATCCAATCCTATCCACTATCCTATCCTATCCTCTATCCTCTATCCTATCCTCTATCCTATCCTCTATCCTATCCTATCCTATCCTCTATCCTATCCTATCCTCTATCCTATCCTATCGTCTATCCTATCCTATCCTCTATCCTATCCTATCCTCTAGCCTATCCTATCCTCTATCCTATCCTATCCTCTATCCTATCCTATCCTCTATCCTATCCTATCCTCTATCCTATACTATCCTCTATCCTATCCTATCCTCTATCCTATCCTTTCCTCTAGCCTATCCTATCCTCTATCCTATCATATCCTCTATCCTATCCTATCCTCTATCCTATCCTATCCTCTATCCTATCCTATCCTCTATCCTATCCTATCCTCTATCCTATCCAATCCTCTATCCTGTCCTATCCTCTATCCTATCCTATCCTCTATCCAATCCTATCCGATATCCTATCCTATCCTCTATCCTATCCTATCCTCTATCCTATCCCATTCTCTATCCTATCCTATCCTCTTTCCTATCCTATTGTCTATCCTATCCTATCCTTTATCCTATCCTATCCTCTCACCAATCCTATCCTCAATCCTATCCTATCCTCTATCCTATACTATCCTCTATCCTATCCTATCCTCTATCCTATCCTATCCTCTATCCGATCATATCCTCTATCCTATCCTATCCTATCCTCTATAATATCGTATCCTTTATCCCATCCCATCCTCTATCCTATCCTATCCTCTATCCTATCCTATCCTCTATCCTATCCTATCCTCTATCCTATCCTATAGTCTATCATATCCTATCGTCTATCCTATCCTATTCTCTATTATATCCTATCCTCTATCCTATCCTATCCTCTATCCTATCCTATCCTCTATCCTATACTATCCTCTATCCTATCCTATCCTCTATCCTATCCTATCCTCTAGCCTATCCTATCCTCTATCCTATCCTATCCTGTATCCTATCCTATCCTCTATCCTATCCTATCCTCTATCCTATCCTATCCTCTATCCTATCCTATCCTCTATCCTATTCTATCCTATATCCTATCCTATCCTCTATCCTATCCTATCCTCTTTCCTATCCAATGCCCTGTCCTATTCTCTATCCGATCCTATCGTCTATACTATCCTATCCTCTATAATATCGTATCCTCTATCCTATCCTATCCTCTATCCTATAATATCATCTATCCTATCCTATCCTCTATCCTCTATCCTATCCTCTATCCTATCCTATCCTATCGTCTATCCTATCCTATCCTCTATCCTATCCTATCCTCTATCCTATCCTATCCTCTATCCTATACTATCCTCTATCCTATCCTATCCTCTATCCTATCCTATCCTCTAGCCTATCCTATCCTCTATCCTATCCTATCGTCTATCCTATCCTATCCTCTATCCTATCCTATCCTCTATCCTATCCTATCCTCTATCCTATCCTATCCTCTATCCTATCCTATCCTCTATCCTATACTATCCTCTATCCTATCCTATCCTCTATCCTATCCTATCCTCTAGCCTATCCTATCCTCTATCCTATCCTATCCTGTATCCTATCCTATCCTCTATCCTATCCTATCCTCTATCCTATCCTATCCTCTATCCTATCCTATCCTCTATCCTATTCTATCCTATATCCTATCCTATCCTCTATCCTATCCTATCCTCTTTCCTATCCAATGCCCTGTCCTATTCTCTATCCGATCCTATCGTCTATACTATCCTATCCTCTATAATATCGTATCCTCTATCCTATCCTATCCTCTATCCTATAATATCATCTATCCTATCCTATCCTCTATCCTCTATCCTATCCACTATCCTATCCTATCCTATCGTCTATCCTATCCTATCCTCTATCCTATCCTATCCTCTATCCTATCCTATCCTCTATCCTATACTATCCTCTATCCTATCCTATCCTCTATCCTATCCTATCCTCTAGCCTATCCTATCCTCTATCCTATCCTATCGTCTATCCTATCCTATCCTCTATCCTATCCTATCCTCTATCCTATCCTATCCTCTATCCTATCCTATCCTCTATCCTATCCTATCCTCTATCCTATCGTATCCTCTATCCTATCCAATCCTCTATCCTATCCTATTCTCTATCCTATCCTATCCCCTATAGTCTGCTCTATCCTATCCTATCCACTATCCTATCCTATCCTCTATCCTCTATCCTATCCTCTATCCTATCCTATCCTATCCTCTATCCTATCCTATCCTCTATCCTATCCTATCCTCTATCCTATACTATCCTCTATCCTATCCTATCCTCTATCCTATCCTATCCTCTAGCCTATCCTATCCTCTATCCTATCCTATCCTCTATCCTATCCTATCCTCTATCCTATCCTATCCTCTATCCTATCCTATCCTCTATCCTATCCTATCCTCTATCCTATCCTATCCTCTATCCTATCCTATCCTCTATCTTATCCTATCCTCTATCCTATCCTATCATCTATCCTATCGTATCCTCTATCCTATCCAATCCTCTATCCTATCCTCTATCCTATCCTATCCTCTAACTTATCCTATCCTCTATCCTATCTTATCCTCTGTCCTATCCTATCCTCTATCCTACCCTATCCTCTATACTATCCTATCCTCTATCCTATCTTATCCTCTGTCCTATCCTATCCTCTATCCTATCCTATACTCTATCCTATCCTATCCTCTATCCTATCCTATCCTCTATCCTATCCTATCCTCTATCCTATTCTATCCTCTATCCTATCCTATCCTCTATCCTATCCTATCCTCTTTCCTATCCAATGCCCTGTCCTATTCTCTATCCGATCCTATCGTCTATACTATCCTATCCTCTATCCTATCCTATCCTCTATCCTATACTATCCTCTATCCTATCCTATCCTCTATCCTATCCTATCCTCTAGCCTATCCTATCCTCTATCCTATCCTATCTTCTATCCTATCCTATCCTCTATCCTATCCTATCCTCTATCCTATCCTATCCTCTATCCTATCCAATCCTCTATCCTATCCTATCCTCTATCCTATCCTATCCTCTATCCTATCCTATCCTCTAGCCTATCCTATCCTCTATCCTATCCTATCTTCTATCCTATCCTATCCTCTATCCTATCCTATCCTCTATCCGATCATATCCTCTATCCTATCCTATCCTATCCTCTATAAAATCGTATCCTTTATCCCATCCCACCCTCTATCCTATCCTATCCTCTATCCTATCCTATCCTCTATCCTATCCTATCCTCTATCCTATCCTATCGTCTATCATATCCTATCGTCTATCCTATCCTATCCTCTATTATATCCTATCCTCTATCCTATCCTATCCTCTATCCTATCCTATCCTCTATCCTATACTATCCTCTATCCTATCCTATCCTCTATCCTATCCTATCCTCTAGCCTATCCTATCCTCTATCCTATCCTATCCTGTATCCTATCCTATCCTCTATCCTATCCTATCCTCTATCCTATCCTATCCTCTATCCTATCCTATCCTCTATCCTATCCTATCCTCTATCCTATTCTATCCTATATCCTATCCTATCCTCTATCCTATCCTATCCTCTTTCCTATCCAATGCCCTGTCCTATTCTCTATCCGATCCTATCGTCTATACTATCCTATCCTCTATAATATCGTATCCTCTATCCTATCCTATCCTCTATCCTATAATATCATCTATCCTATCCTATCCTCTATCCTCTATCCTATCCTCTATCCTATCCTATCCTATCCTCTATCCTATCCTATCCTCTATCCTATCCTATCCTCTATCCTATCCTATCCTCTATCCTATACTATCCTCTATCCTATCCTATCCTCTATCCTATCCTATCCTCTAGCCTATCCTATCCTCTATCCTATCCTATCCTCTATCCTATCCTATCCTCTATCCTATCCTATCCTCTATCCTATCCTATCCTCTATCCTATCCTATCCTCTATCCTATCCTATCCTCTATCCTATCCTATCCTCTATCCTATCCTATCCTCTATCCTATCCCATTCTCTATCCTATCCTATCCTCTTTCCTATCCTATCCTCTATCCTATCCAATCCTATTTCGTATCCTCTATCCTATCCTATCCTCTATCCTATCCAAACCTTTATCCTATCCTATCCTCTATCCTATCCTATCCCCTATCCTATCCTATCCTCTATCCTATCCTATCCTCTATCCTATCCTATCCTATCCTCTATCCTATCCTATCCTCTAGCCTATCCTATCCTCTATCCTATCCTATCCTCTATCCTATCCTATCCTCTATCCTATCCTATCCTCTATCCTATCCTATCCTCTATCCTATCCTATCCTCTATCCTATCCTATCCTCTATCCTATCCTATCCTCTATCCTATCCCATTCTCTATCCTATCCTATCCTCTTTCCTATCCTATCCTCTATCCTATCCAATCCTATTTCGTATCCTCTATCCTATCCTATCCTCTATCCTATCCAAACCTTTATCCTATCCTATCCTCTATCCTATCCTATCCCCTATCCTATCCTATCCTCTATCCTATCCTATCCTCTATCCTATCCTATCCTATCCTCTATCCTATCCTATCCTCTATCCTATCCTATCCTCTATCCTATCCTATCCTCTATCCTATCCTATCCTCTATCCTATCCTATCCTTTATCCTATCCTATCCTCTATCCTATCCTATCCTCTATCCTATCCTATCCTCTATCCCATCCTATCCTCTATCCTATCCTATCCTCTATCCTATTCTATCCCCTATCCTATCCTATCCTCTATCCTATCCTATCCTCTTTCCTATCCAATGCCCTGTCCTATTCTCTATCCGATCCTATCGTCTATACTGTCCTATCCTCCATAATATCGTATCCTCTATCCTATCCTATCCTCTATCCTATACTATCCTCTATCCTATCCTATCCTCTATCCTATCCTTTCCTCTATACTATCGTATCCTCTATCCTATCCTATCCCCTATAGTCTGCTCTATCCTATCCTATCCCCTATAGTCTGCTCTATCCTATCCTATCCACTATCCTATTCTATCCTCTATCCTCTATCCTATCCTCTATCCTATCCTATCCTCTAACATATCCTATCCTCTATCCTATCCTATCCTCTATCCTATCCTATACACTATCCTATCCTATCGTCTATCCTATCCTATCCTCTATCCTATCCTATCGTCTATCCTATCCGATCCTCTATCCTATCCTATCCTCTATCCTATCCTATCCTCTATCCTATCCTATCCTCTATCCTATCCTATCCTCTATCCTATCCTATCCTCTATCCGATCATATCCTCTATCCTATCCTATCCTATCCTCTATAATATCGTATCCTTTATCCCATCCCATCCTCTATTCTATCCTATCCTCTAGCCTATCCTATCCTCTATCCTATCCTATCCTGTATCCTATCCTATCCTCTATCCTATCCTATCCTCTATCCTATCCTATCCTCTATCCTATTCTATCCTATATCCTATCCTATCCTCTATCCTATCCTATCCTCTTTCCTATCCAATGCCCTGTCCTATTCTCTATCCGATCCTATCGTCTATACTATCCTATCCTCTATAATATCGTATCCTCTATCCTATCCTATCCTCTATCCTATAATATCATCTATCCTATCCTATCCTCTATCCTATCCTATCCTCTTTCCTATACTATCCTCTATCCTATCCTATCCTCTATCCTATCCTATCCTCTAGCCTATCCCATCCTCTATCCTATCCTATCCTCTATCCTATCCTATCGTCTATCCTATCCTATCCTCTATCCTATCCTATCGTCTATCCTATCCTATCCTCTATCCTATCCTATCCTCTATCCTATCCTATCCTCTATCCTCTATCCTATCCTCTATCCTATCCTATCCTATCCTCTATCCTATCCTATCCTCTATCCTATCCTATCCTCTATCCTATACTATCCTCTATCCTATCCTATCCTCTATCCTATCCTATCCTCTAGCCTATCCTATCCTCTATCCTATCTTATCCTCTATCCTATCCTATCCTCTATCCTATCCTATCCTCTATCCTATCCTATCCTCTATCCTATCCTATCCTCTATCCTATCCTATCCTCTATCCTATCCTATCCTCTATCCTATCCTATCCTATCCTCTATCCTATCCTATCCTCTATCCTATCCTATCCTCTATCCTATCCTATCCTCTATCCTATCGTATCCTCTATCCTATCCAATCCTCTATCCTATCCTCTATCCTATCCTATCCTCTAACTTATCCTATCCTCTATCCTATCTTATCCTCTGTCCTATCCTATCCTCTATCCTATCCTATCCTCTATACTATCCTATCCTCTATCCTATCTTATCCTCTGTCCTATCCTATCCTCTATCCTATCCTATACTCTATCCTATCCTATCCTCTATCCTATCCTATCCTCTATCCTATCCTATCCTCTATCCTATTCTATCCTCTATCCTATCCTATCCTCTATCCTATCCTATCCTCTATCCTAGCCTATCCTCTATCCTATAATATCATCTATCCTATCCTATCCTCTATCCTATCCTATCCTCTTTCCTATCCAATGCCCTGTCCTATTCTCTATCCGATCCTATCGTCTATACTATCCTATCCTCTATAATATCGTATCCTCTATCCTATCCTATCCTCTATCCTATAATATCATCTATCCTATCCTATCCTCTATCCTATCCTATCCTCTATCCTATCCTATCCCCTATAGTCTGCTCTATCCTATCCTATCCACTATCCTATCCTATCCTCTATCCTCTATCCTATCCTCTATCCTATCCTATGCTATCCTCTATCCTATCCTATCCTCTATCCTATCCTATCCTCTATCCTATCCTATCCTCTATCCTATCCTATCCTCTATCCTCTATCCTATCCTCTATCCTATCCTATCCTATCCTCTATCCTATCCTATCCTCTATCCTATCCTATCCTCTATCCTATCCTATCCTATCCTCTATCCTATCCTATCCTCTATCCTATCCTATCCTCTATCCTATACTATCCTCTATCCTATCCTATCCTCTATCCTATCCTATCCTCTAGCCTATCCTATCCTCTATCCTATCTTATCCTCTATCCTATCCTATCCTCTATCCTATCCTATCCTCTATCCTATCCTATCCTCTATCCTATCCTATCCTCTATCCTATCCTATCCTCTATCCTATCCTATCCTCTATCCTATCCTATCCTCTATCCTATCCTATCCTCTATCCTATCCTATCCTCTATCCTATCCTATCCTCTATCCTATCGTATCCTCTATCCTATCCAATCCTCTATCCTATCCTCTATCCTATCCTATCCTCTAACTTATCCTATCCTCTATCCTATCTTATCCTCTGTCCTATCCTATCCTCTATCCTATCCTATCCTCTATACTATCCTATCCTCTATCCTATCTTATCCTCTGTCCTATCCTATCCTCTATCCTATCCTATACTCTATCCTATCCTATCCTCTATCCTATCCTATCCTCTATCCTATCCTATCCTCTATCCTATTCTATCCTCTATCCTATCCTATCCTCTATCCTATCCTATCCTCTATCCTAGCCTATCCTCTATCCTATAATATCATCTATCCTATCCTATCCTCTATCCTATCCTATCCTCTTTCCTATCCAATGCCCTGTCCTATTCTCTATCCGATCCTATCGTCTATACTATCCTATCCTCTATAATATCGTATCCTCTATCCTATCCTATCCTCTATCCTATAATATCATCTATCCTATCCTATCCTCTATCCTATCCTATCCTCTATCCTATCCTATCCCCTATAGTCTGCTCTATCCTATCCTATCCACTATCCTATCCTATCCTCTATCCTCTATCCTATCCTCTATCCTATCCTATGCTATCCTCTATCCTATCCTATCCTCTATCCTATCCTATCCTCTATCCTATCCTATCCTCTA
>NW_027489217.1:0-70361 GCF_050948215.1 Halictus rubicundus | reverse complement strand
AGATAGGATAGAGGATATTATAGGATAGAGGACAGGATAGGATAGAGGATTGGATAGGATACAGGAAAGGATAGGATTGAGGATAGATAATAGGGCAGGATAGAGGATTGGATAGGATACAGGATAGGATAGGATAGAGGATAGGATAGGTGATTTGATAGGATAGAGGATAGGATAGGATAGAAGATAGGATAGGATAGAGGATAGGATAGGATAGAGGATAGGATAGGACAGAGGATTGGATAGAGGATAGGATAGGATAGAGGATATTATAGGATAGAGGATATGATAGGATAGAGGAATGGATTGGATAGAGGATTGGATAGGATAGAGGATAGATGATAGGATAGGATTAAGGATTGGATAGGATACAGGATAGGATGGGATAGAGGATAGGATAGGATAGAGGATAAGATAGGATAGAGGATATTATAGGATAGAGGACAGGATAGGATAGAGGATTGGATAGGATACAGGAAAGGATAGGATTGAGGATAGATAATAGGGCAGGATAGAGGATTGGATAGGATACAGGACAGGATAGGATAGAAGATAGGATAGGGGATTTGATAGGATACAGGATAGGATAGGATAGAAGATAGGATAGGATAGAGGATAGGATAGGATAGAGGGTAGGATAGGACAGAGGATTGGATAGAGGATAGGATAGGATAGAGGATACGATAGGATAGAGGATAGGATAGGGGATTTGATAGGATAGATGATTGGGTAAGATAGAAGATAGGATAGGATAGAGGATAGGATAGGATAGAGGATAGGATAGGATAGAGGATTGGATAGAGGATAGGATAGGATAGAGGATATTATAGGATAGAGGATAGGATAGGATAGAGGAACGGATAGGATAGAGGATTGGATAGGATAGAGGAAAGGATAGGATTGAGGATAGGCTAGGATGGAGGATAGGATAGGATAGAGGACAGGATAGGATAGAGGATAGGATAGGATAGAGGATAGGATAGGATAGAGGATAGGATAGGATAGAGGATAGGATAGGATAGAGGATAGGATAGGATAGAGTATAGGATAGGGGATTTGATAGGATAGAGGATAGGATAGGATAGAGGATAGGATAGGATAGAGGATAGGATAGGATAGAAGATAGGATAGGATAGAGGATAGGATAGGATAGAGGATAGGATAGGATAGAGGATAGGATAGGATAGAGGATAGGATAGGATAGAGGATAGGATAGGATAGAGGATAGGATAGGATAGAAGATAGGATAGGATAGAGGATAGGATAGGATAGAGGATAGGATAGGATAGAGGATAGGATAGGATAGAGGATTGGATAGAGGATAGGATAGGATAGAGGATATTATAGGATAGAGGATAGGATAGGATAGAGGAATGGATAGGATAGAGGATTGGATAGGATAGAGGATAGAGGATAGGATATGATAGAGGATTGGATAGGATACAGGAAAGGATAGGATTGAGGATAGGCTAGGATGGAGGATAGGATAGGATAGAGGACAGGATAGGATAGAGGATAGGATAGGATAGAGGATAGGATAGGATAGAGGATAGGATAGGATAGAGTATAGGATAGGGGATTTGATAGGATAGAGGATAGGATAGGATAGAGGATAGGATAGGATAGAGGATAGGTTAGGATAGAGCATAGGATAGGATAGAGGATAGGATAGGATAGAGGATAGAATAGGAAAGAGGATAGGATAGGATAGAGGATAGGATAGGATAGAGGATAGGATCGGATAGAGGATAGAATAGGATAGAGGAATGGATTGGATAGAGGATTGGATAGGATAGAGGATAGAAGATAGGATAGGATAGAGGATAGGATAGGATAGAGGATAGGATAGGATAGAGGATAGGATAGGATAGAAGATAGGATAGGATAGAGGATAGGATAGGATAGAGGATAGGATAGGATAGAGGATAGGATAGGATAGAGGATTGGATAGAGGATAGGATAGGATAGAGGATATTATAGGATAGAGGATAGGATATGATAGAGGAATGGATAGGATAGAGGATTGGATAGGATAGAGGATAGAGGATAGGATATGATAGAGGATTGGATAGGATACAGGAAAGGATAGGATTGAGGATAGGCTAGGATGGAGGATAGGATAGGATAGAGGACAGGATAGGATAGAGGATAGGATAGGATAGAGGATAGGATAGGATAGAGGATAGGATAGGATAGAGTATAGGATAGGGGATTTGATAGGATAGAGGATAGGATAGGATAGAGGATAGGATAGGATAGAGGATAGGATAGGATAGAGCATAGGATAGGATAGAGGATAGGATAGGATAGAGGATAGAATAGGAAAGAGGATAGGATAGGATAGAGGATAGGATAGGATAGAGGATAGGATCGGATAGAGGATAGAATAGGATAGAGGATAGGATAGGATAGAGGTTAGGATAGGATAGAGGATAGAGGATAGGATATAATAGAGGATAGGATAGGATAGAGGATAGGATAGGATAGAGGATAGGATAGGATAGAGGATAGGATAGGATAGAGGATAGGATAGGATAGAGGATTTGATAGGATAGAGAATAGGATAGGATAGAGGATAGGATAGGATAGAGGATAGGATAGGTTAGAGGATAGGATAGGATAGAGGATAGGATAGGATAGAGGATAGGATAGGATAGAGGATAGGATAGGATAGAGGATAGGATAGGATAGAGGATAGGATAGGATAGAGGATAGGATAGGATAGAGGATAGGATAGGATAGAGGATAGGATAGGATAGAGGATAGGATAGGATAGAGGATAGGATAGGATAGAGCATAGGATAGGATAGAGGATAGGATAGGATAGAGGATAGAATAGGAAAGAGGATAGGATAGGATAGAGGATAGGATAGGATAGAGCATAGGATAGGATAGAGGATAGGATAGGATAGAGGATAGAATAGGAAAGAGGATAGGATAGGATAGAGGATAGGATAGGATAGAGGATAGGATCGGATAGAGGATAGAATAGGATAGAGGATAGGATAGGATAGAGGTTAGGATAGGATAGAGGATAGAGGATAGGATAGGATAGAGGATAGGATAGGATAGAGGATAGGATAGGATAGAGGATAGGATAGGATAGATTATAGGATAGGATAGAGGATAGGATAGGATAGAGGATAGGATAGGATAGAGGATAGGATAGGATAGAGGATAGGATAGGATAGAGGATAGGATAGGATAGAGGATAGGATAGGATAGACGACAGGAGAGGATAGAGGATAGGATAGGATAGAGGATAGGATAGGATAGGATAGAGGATAGGATAGGATAGAGGATTGGATAGGATACAGGATAGGATGGGATATAGGATAGGATAGGATAGAGGATAGGATAGGATAGAGGATAGGATAGGATAGAGGATAGGATCGGATAGAGGATAGGATAGGATAGAGGATAGGATAGGATAGAGGATACGATAGGATAGAGGATAGGATAGGGGATTTGATAGGATAGATGATTGGGTAGGATAGAAGATAGGATAGGATAGAGGATAGGATAGGATAGAGGATAGGATAGGATAGAGGATAGGATAGGATAGAGGATAGGATAGGATAGAGGATTGGATAGAGGATAGGATAGGATAGAGGATATTATAGGATAGAGGATAGGATAGGTTAGAGGATAGGATAGGATAGAGGATAGGATAGGATAGAGGATAGGATAGGATAGAGGATAGGATAGGATAGAGGATAGGATAGGATAGAGGATAGGATAGGATAGAGGATAGGATAGGATAGAGGATAGGATAGGATAGAGGATAGGATAGGATAGAGGATAGGATAGGATAGAGTATAGGATAGGGGATTTGATAGGATAGAGGATAGGATAGGATAGAGGATAGGATAGGATAGAGGATAGGATAGGATAGAGGATAGGATAGGATAGAGGATAGGATAGGATAGAGGATAGGATAGGATAGAGGATAGGATAGGATAGAGGATAGGATAGGATAGAGGATAGGATAGGATAGAGGATAGGATAGGATACAGGATAGGATAGGATAGAGGATAGGATAGGGGATTTGATAGGATAAAGGATAGGATAGGATAGAAGATAGGATAGGATAGAGGATAGGATAGGATAGAGGATAGGATAGGACAGAGGATTGGATAGAGGATAGGATAGGATAGAGGATATTATAGGATAGAGGATATGATAGGATAGAGGAATGGATTGGATAGAGGATTGGATAGGATAGAGGATAGATGATAGGATAGGATTAAGGATTGGATAGGATACAGGATAGGATGGGATAGAGGATAGGATAGGATAGAGGATAGGATAGGATGGAGGATAGGATAGGATAGAGGATAGGATAGGATAGAGGATAGGATAGGATAGAGGATAGGATAGGATAGAGGATAGGATAGGATAGAGGATAGGATAGGATAGAGGATAGGATAGGATAGAGGATAGGATAGGATAGAGGATAGGATAGGATAGAGGATAGGATAGGATAGAGGATAGGATAGGATAGAGGATAGGATAGGATAGAGGATAGGATAGGATAGAGGATAGGATAGGACAGAGGATTGGATAGAGGATAGGATAGGATAGAGGATATTATAGGATAGAGGATATGATAGGATAGAGGAATGGATTGGATAGAGGATTGGATAGGATAGAGGATAGATGATAGGATAGGATTAAGGATTGGATAGGATACAGGATAGGATGGGATAGAGGATAGGATAGGATAGAGGATAAGATAGGATAGAGGATATTATAGGATAGAGGACAGGATAGGATAGAGGATTGGATAGGATAGAGGATTGGATAGGATAGAGGATAGGATAGGATAGAGCATAGGATAGGATAGAGGATAGGATAGGATAGAGGATAGAATAGGAAAGAGGATAGGATAGGATAGAGGATAGGATAGGATAGAGGATAGGATCGGATAGAGGATAGAATAGGATAGAGGATAGGATAGGATAGAGGTTAGGATAGGATAGAGGATAGAGGATAGGATATAATAGAGGATAGGATAGGATACAGGATAGGATAGGATAGAGGATAGGATAGGATACAGGATAGGATAGGATAGAGGATAGGATAGGGGATTTGATAGGATAAAGGATAGGATAGGATAGAAGATAGGATAGGATAGAGGATAGGATAGGATAGAGGATAGGATAGGACAGAGGATTGGATAGAGGATAGGATAGGATAGAGGATATTATAGGATAGAGGATATGATAGGATAGAGGAATGGATTGGATAGAGGATTGGATAGGATAGAGGATAGATGATAGGATAGGATTAAGGATTGGATAGGATACAGGATAGGATGGGATAGAGGATAGGATAGGATAGAGGATAAGATAGGATAGAGGATATTATAGGATAGAGGACAGGATAGGATAGAGGATTGGATAGGATAGATCATAGGATAGGATAGAGGATAGGATAGGATAGAGCATAGGATAGGATAGAGGATAGGATAGGATAGAGGATAGAATAGGAAAGAGGATAGGATAGGATAGAGGATAGGATAGGATAGAGGATAGGATCGGATAGAGGATAGAATAGGATAGAGGATAGGATAGGATAGAGGTTAGGATAGGATAGAGGATAGAGGATAGGATATAATAGAGGATAGGATAGGATAGAGGATAGGATAGGATAGAGGATAGGATAGGATAGAGGATAGGATAGGATAGAGGATAGGATAGGATAGAGGATTTGATAGGATAGAGAATAGGATAGGATAGAGGATAGGATAGGATAGAGGATAGGATAGGTTAGAGGATAGGATAGGATAGAGGATAGGATAGGATAGAGGATAGGATAGGATAGAGGATAGGATAGGATAGAGGATAGGATAGGATAGAGGATAGGATAGGATAGAGGATAGGATAGAGGATAGAGGATAGGATAGGATAGAGGATAGGATAGGATAGAGGATAGGATAGGATAGAGGATAGGATAGGATAGATTATAGGATAGGATAGAGGATAGGATAGGATAGAGGATAGGATAGGATAGAGGATAGGATAGGATAGAGGATAGGATAGGATAGAGGATAGGATAGGATAGAGGATAGGATAGGATAGACGACAGGAGAGGATAGAGGATAGGATAGGATAGAGGATAGGATAGGATAGGATAGAGGATAGGATAGGATAGAGGATTGGATAGGATACAGGATAGGATGGGATATAGGATAGGATAGGATAGAGGATAGGATAGGATAGAGGATAGGATAGGATAGAGGATAGGATCGGATAGAGGATAGGATAGGATAGAGGATAGGATAGGATAGAGGATACGATAGGATAGAGGATAGGATAGGGGATTTGATAGGATAGATGATTGGGTAGGATAGAAGATAGGATAGGATAGAGGATAGGATAGGATAGAGGATAGGATAGGATAGAGGATAGGATAGGATAGAGGATAGGATAGGATAGAGGATTGGATAGAGGATAGGATAGGATAGAGGATATTATAGGATAGAGGATAGGATAGGTTAGAGGATAGGATAGGATAGAGGATAGGATAGGATAGAGGATAGGATAGGATAGAGGATAGGATAGGATAGAGGATAGGATAGGATAGAGGATAGGATAGGATAGAGGATAGGATAGGATAGAGGATAGGATAGGATAGAGGATAGGATAGGATAGAGGATAGGATAGGATAGAGTATAGGATAGGGGATTTGATAGGATAGAGGATAGGATAGGATAGAGGATAGGATAGGATAGAGGATAGGATAGGATAGAGGATAGGATAGGATAGAGGATAGGATAGGATAGAGGATAGGATAGGATAGAGGATAGGATAGGATAGAGGATAGGATAGGATAGAGGATAGGATAGGATAGAGGATAGGATAGGATACAGGATAGGATAGGATAGAGGATAGGATAGGGGATTTGATAGGATAAAGGATAGGATAGGATAGAAGATAGGATAGGATAGAGGATAGGATAGGATAGAGGATAGGATAGGACAGAGGATTGGATAGAGGATAGGATAGGATAGAGGATATTATAGGATAGAGGATATGATAGGATAGAGGAATGGATTGGATAGAGGATTGGATAGGATAGAGGATAGATGATAGGATAGGATTAAGGATTGGATAGGATACAGGATAGGATGGGATAGAGGATAGGATAGGATAGAGGATAGGATAGGATGGAGGATAGGATAGGATAGAGGATAGGATAGGATAGAGGATAGGATAGGATAGAGGATAGGATAGGATAGAGGATAGGATAGGATAGAGGATAGGATAGGATAGAGGATAGGATAGGATAGAGGATAGGATAGGATAGAGGATAGGATAGGATAGAGGATAGGATAGGATAGAGGATAGGATAGGATAGAGGATAGGATAGGATAGAGGATAGGATAGGATAGAGGATAGGATAGGACAGAGGATTGGATAGAGGATAGGATAGGATAGAGGATATTATAGGATAGAGGATATGATAGGATAGAGGAATGGATTGGATAGAGGATTGGATAGGATAGAGGATAGATGATAGGATAGGATTAAGGATTGGATAGGATACAGGATAGGATGGGATAGAGGATAGGATAGGATAGAGGATAAGATAGGATAGAGGATATTATAGGATAGAGGACAGGATAGGATAGAGGATTGGATAGGATAGAGGATTGGATAGGATAGAGGATAGGATAGGATAGAGCATAGGATAGGATAGAGGATAGGATAGGATAGAGGATAGAATAGGAAAGAGGATAGGATAGGATAGAGGATAGGATAGGATAGAGGATAGGATCGGATAGAGGATAGAATAGGATAGAGGATAGGATAGGATAGAGGTTAGGATAGGATAGAGGATAGAGGATAGGATATAATAGAGGATAGGATAGGATACAGGATAGGATAGGATAGAGGATAGGATAGGATACAGGATAGGATAGGATAGAGGATAGGATAGGGGATTTGATAGGATAAAGGATAGGATAGGATAGAAGATAGGATAGGATAGAGGATAGGATAGGATAGAGGATAGGATAGGACAGAGGATTGGATAGAGGATAGGATAGGATAGAGGATATTATAGGATAGAGGATATGATAGGATAGAGGAATGGATTGGATAGAGGATTGGATAGGATAGAGGATAGATGATAGGATAGGATTAAGGATTGGATAGGATACAGGATAGGATGGGATAGAGGATAGGATAGGATAGAGGATAAGATAGGATAGAGGATATTATAGGATAGAGGACAGGATAGGATAGAGGATTGGATAGGATAGATCATAGGATAGGATAGAGGATAGGATAGGATAGAGCATAGGATAGGATAGAGGATAGGATAGGATAGAGGATAGAATAGGAAAGAGGATAGGATAGGATAGAGGATAGGATAGGATAGAGGATAGGATCGGATAGAGGATAGAATAGGATAGAGGATAGGATAGGATAGAGGTTAGGATAGGATAGAGGATAGAGGATAGGATATAATAGAGGATAGGATAGGATAGAGGATAGGATAGGATAGAGGATAGGATAGGATAGAGGATAGGATAGGATAGAGGATAGGATAGGATAGAGGATTTGATAGGATAGAGAATAGGATAGGATAGAGGATAGGATAGGATAGAGGATAGGATAGGTTAGAGGATAGGATAGGATAGAGGATAGGATAGGATAGAGGATAGGATAGGATAGAGGATAGGATAGGATAGAGGATAGGATAGGATAGAGGATAGGATAGGATAGAGGATAGGATAGGATAGAGGATAGGATAGGATAGAGGATAGGATAGGATAGAGGATAGGATAGGATAGAGGATAGGATAGGATAGAGGATAGGATAGGATAGAGTATATGATAGGGGATTTGATAGGATAGAGGATAGGATAGGATAGAGGATAGGATAGGATAGAGGATAGGATAGGATAGAGCATAGGATAGGATAGAGGATAGGATAGGATAGAGGATAGAATAGGAAAGAGGATAGGATAGGATAGAGGATAGGATAGGATAGAGGATAGGATCGGATAGAGGATAGAATAGGATAGAGGATAGGATAGGATAGAGGTTAGGATAGGATAGAGGATAGAGGATAGGATAGGATAGAGGATAGGATAGGATAGAGGATAGGATAGGATAGAGGATAGGATAGGATAGATTATAGGATAGGATAGAGGATAGGATAGGATAGAGGATAGGATAGGATAGAGGATAGGATAGGATAGAGGATAGGATAGGATAGAGGATAGGATAGGATAGAGGATAGGATAGGATAGACGATAGGAGAGGATAGAGGATAGGATAGGATAGGATAGAGGATAGGATAGGATAGAGGATTGGATAGGATACAGGATAGGATGGGATATAGGATAGGATAGGATAGAGGATAGGATAGGATAGAGGATAGGATCGGATAGAGGATAGGATAGGATAGAGGATAGGATAGGATAGAGGATACGATAGGATAGAGGATAGGATAGGGGATTTGATAGGATAGATGATTGGGTAGGATAGAAGATAGGATAGGATAGAGGATAGGATAGGATAGAGGATAGGATAGGATAGAGGATAGGATAGGATATAGGATAGGATAGGATAGAGGATTGGATAGAGGATAGGATAGGATAGAGGATATTATAGGATAGAGGATAGGATAGGTTAGAGGATAGGATAGGATAGAGGATATGATAGGATAGAGGATAGGATAGGATAGAGGATAGGATAGGATAGAGGATAGGATAGGATAGAGGATAGGATAGGATAGAGGATAGGATAGGATAGAGGATAGGATAGGATAGAGTATAGGATAGGGGATTTGATAGGATAGAGGATAGGATAGGATAGAGGATAGGATAGGATAGAGGATAGGATAGGATAGAGGATAGGATAGGATAGAGTATAGGATAGGATAGAGGTTAGGATAGGATAGAGGATAGAGGATAGGATAGGATAGAGGATAGGATAGGATAGAGGATAGGATAGGATAGAGGATAGGATAGAGGATAGGATAGGATAGAGGATAGGATAGGATAGAGGATAGGATAGGATAGAGGATAGGATAGGATAGAGGATAGGATAGGATAGAGGATAGGATAGGATAGAGGATAGGATAGGATAGAGGATAGGATAGGATAGAGGATAGGATAGGATAGAGGATAGGATAGGATAGAGGATAGGATAGGATACAGGATAGGATAGGATAGAGGATAGGATAGGGGATTTGATAGGATAGAGGATAGGATAGGATAGAAGATAGGATAGGATAGAGGATAGGATAGGATAGAGGATAGGATAGGACAGAGGATTGGATAGAGGATAGGATAGGATAGAGGATATTATAGGATAGAGGATATGATAGGATAGAGGAATGGATTGGATAGAGGATTGGATAGGATAGAGGATAGATGATAGGATAGGATTAAGGATTGGATAGGATACAGGATAGGATGGGATAGAGGATAGGATAGGATAGAGGATAAGATAGGATAGAGGATATTATAGGATAGAGGACAGGATAGGATAGAGGATTGGATAGGATACTGGAAAGGATAGGATTGAGGATAGATAATAGGGCAGGATAGAGGATTGGATAGGATACAGGATAGGATAGGATAGAGGATAGGATCGGATAGAGGATAGGATAGGATAGAGGATAGGATAGGATAGAGGATAGGATAGGATAGAGGTTAGGATAGGATAGAGGATAGAGGATAGGATAGGATAGAGGATAGGATAGGATAGAGGATAGGATAGGATAGAGGATAGGATAGGATAGAGGATAGGACAGGATAGAGGATAGGATAGGATAGAGTATAGGATAGGGGATTTGATAGGATAGAGGATAGGATAGGATAGAGGACAGGATAGGATAGAGGATTGGATAGGATACAGGAAAGGATAGGATTGAGGATAGATAATAGGGCAGGATAGAGGATTGAATAGGATACAGGATAGGATAGGATCGAGGATAGGATAGGGGATTTGATAGGATAGAGGATAGGATAGGATAGAAGATAGGATAGGATAGAGGATAGGATAGGATAGAGGATAGGATAGGACAGAGGATATTATAGGAAAGAGGATATGATAGGATAGAGGAATGGATTGGATAGAGGATTGGATAGGATAGAGGATTGGATAGAGGATAGGATAGGATAGAGGATATTATAGGATAGAGGATAGGATAGGATAGAGGAATGGATAGGATAGAGGATTGGATAGGATAGAGGATAGAGGATAGGATAGGATAGAGGATTGGATAGGATACAGGAAAGGATAGGATTGAGGATAGGCTAGGATGGAGGATAGGATAGGATAGAGGACAGGATAGGATAGAGGATAGGATAGGATAGAGGATAGGATAGGATAGAGGATAGGCTAGGATGGAGGATAGGATAGGATAGAGGATAGGATAGGATAGAGGATAGGATAGGATAGAAGATAGGATAGGATAGAGGATAGGATAGGATAGAGGATAGGATAGGATAGAGGATAGGATAGGATAGAGGATTGGATAGGATAGAGGATAGATGATAGGATAGGATTAAGGATTGGATAGGATACAGGATAGGATGGGATAGAGGATAGGATAGGATAGATTATAGGATAGGATAGAGGATAGGATAGGATAGAGGATAGGATAGGATAGAGGATAGGATAGGATAGAGGATAGGATAGGATAGAGGATAGGATAGGATAGAGGATAGGATAGGATAGAGGATAGGATAGGATAGAGGATAGGATAGGATAGAGGATAGGATAGGATAGAGGATAGGATAGGATACAGGATAGGATAGGATAGAGGATAGGATAGGGGATTTGATAGGATAGAGGATAGGATAGGATAGAAGATAGGATAGGATAGAGGATAGGATAGGATAGAGGATAGGATAGGACAGAGGATTGGATAGAGGATAGGATAGGATAGAGGATATTATAGGATAGAGGATATGATAGGATAGAGGAATGGATTGGATAGAGGATTGGATAGGATAGAGGATAGATGATAGGATAGGATTAAGGATTGGATAGGATACAGGATAGGATGGGATAGAGGATAGGATAGGATAGAGGATAAGATAGGATAGAGGATATTATAGGATAGAGGACAGGATAGGATAGAGGATTGGATAGGATACAGGAAAGGATAGGATTGAGGATAGATAATAGGGCAGGATAGAGGATTGGATAGGATACAGGATAGGATAGGATAGAGGATAGGATAGGGGATTTGATAGGATAGAGGATAGGATAGGATAGAAGATAGGATAGGATAGAGGATAGGATAGGATAGAGGATAGGATAGGACAGAGGATTGGATAGAGGATAGGATAGGATAGAGGATATTATAGGATAGAGGATATGATAGGATAGAGGAATGGATTCGATAGAGGATTGGATAGGATAGAGGATAGATGATAGGATAGGATTAAGGATTGGATAGGATACGGGATAGGATGGGATAGAGGATAGGATAGGATAGAGGATAAGATAGGATAGAGGATATTATAGGATAGAGGACAGGATAGGATAGAGGATTGGATAGGATACAGGAAAGGATAGGATTGAGGATAGATAATAGGGCAGGATAGAGGATTGGATAGGATACAGGACAGGATAGGATAGAGGATAGGATAGGGGATTTGATAGGATACAGGATAGGATAGGATAGAAGATAGGATAGGATAGAGGATAGGATAGGATAGAGGATAGGATAGGACAGAGGATTGGATAGAGGATAGGATAGGTTAGAGTATATTATAGGATAGTGGATAGGATAGGATGGAGGATAGGATAGGATAGAGGATAGGATCGGATAGAGGATAGGATAGGATAGAGGATAGGATAGGATAGAGGATAGGATAGGATAGAGGATTGGATAGAGGATAGGATAGGATAGAGGATATTATAGGATAGAGGATAGGATAGGATAGAGGAACGGATAGGATAGAGGATTGGATAGGATAGAGGAAAGGATAGGATTGAGGATAGGCTAGGATGGAGGATAGGATAGGATAGAGGACAGGATAGGATAGAGGATAGGATAGGATAGAGGATAGGATAGGATAGAGGATAGGATAGGATAGAGTATAGGATAGGGGATTTGATAGGATAGAGGATAGGATAGGATAGAGGATAGGATAGGATAGAGGATAGGATAGGATAGAGCATAGGATAGGATAGAGGATAGGATAGGATAGAGGATAGTATAGGATAGAGGATAGGATAGGATAGAGGATAGGATAGGATAGAGGATAGGATCGGATAGAGGATAGGATAGGATAGAGGATAGGATAGGATAGAGGATAGGATAGGATAGAGGTTAGGATAGGATAGAGGATAGAGGATAGGATAGGATAGAGGATAGGATAGGATAGAGGATAGGATAGGATAGAGGATAGGATAGGATAGAGGATAGGACAGGATAGAGGATAGGATAGGATAGAGTATAGGATAGGGGATTTGATAGGATAGAGGATAGGATAGGATAGAGGACAGGATAGGATAGAGGATTGGATAGGATACAGGAAAGGATAGGATTGAGGATAGATAATAGGGCAGGATAGAGGATTGAATAGGATACAGGATAGGATAGGATCGAGGATAGGATAGGGGATTTGATAGGATAGAGGATAGGATAGGATAGAAGATAGGATAGGATAGAGGATAGGATAGGATAGAGGATAGGATAGGACAGAGGATATTATAGGAAAGAGGATATGATAGGATAGAGGAATGGATTGGATAGAGGATTGGATAGGATAGAGGATTGGATAGAGGATAGGATAGGATAGAGGATATTATAGGATAGAGGATAGGATAGGATAGAGGAATGGATAGGATAGAGGATTGGATAGGATAGAGGATAGAGGATAGGATAGGATAGAGGATTGGATAGGATACAGGAAAGGATAGGATTGAGGATAGGCTAGGATGGAGGATAGGATAGGATAGAGGACAGGATAGGATAGAGGATAGGATAGGATAGAGGATAGGATAGGATAGAGGATAGGCTAGGATGGAGGATAGGATAGGATAGAGGATAGGATAGGATAGAGGATAGGATAGGATAGAAGATAGGATAGGATAGAGGATAGGATAGGATAGAGGATAGGATAGGATAGAGGATAGGATAGGATAGAGGATTGGATAGGATAGAGGATAGATGATAGGATAGGATTAAGGATTGGATAGGATACAGGATAGGATGGGATAGAGGATAGGATAGGATAGATTATAGGATAGGATAGAGGATAGGATAGGATAGAGGATAGGATAGGATAGAGGATAGGATAGGATAGAGGATAGGATAGGATAGAGGATAGGATAGGATAGAGGATAGGATAGAGGATAGGATAGGATAGAGGATAGGATAGGATAGACGATAGGAGAGGATAGAGGATAGGATAGGATAGAGGATAGGATAGGATAGGATAGAGGATAGGATAGGATAGAGGATTGGATAGGATACAGGATAGGATGGGATATAGGATAGGATAGGATAGAGGATAGGATAGGATAGAGGATAGGATCGGATAGAGGATAGGATAGGATAGAGGATAGGATAGGATAGAGGATACGATAGGATAGAGGATAGGATAGGGGATTTGATAGGATAGATGATTGGGTAGGATAGAAGATAGGATAGGATAGAGGATAGGATAGGATAGAGGATAGGATAGGATAGAGGATAGGATAGGATAGAGGATAGGATAGGATAGAGGATAGGATAGGATAGAGGATTGGATAGAGGATAGGATAGGATAGAGGATATTATAAGATAGAGGATAGGATAGGTTAGAGGATAGGATAGGATAGAGGATATGATAGGATAGAGGATAGGATAGGATAGAGGATAGGATAGGATAGAGGATAGGATAGGATAGAGGATAGGATAGGATAGAGGATAGGATAGGATAGAGGATAGGATAGGATAGAGGATAGGATAGGATAGATTATAGGATAGGATAGAGGATAGGATAGGATAGAGGATAGGATAGGATAGAGGATAGGATAGGATAGAGGATAGGATAGGATAGAGGATAGGATAGGATAGAGGATAGGATAGGATAGACGATAGGAGAGGATAGAGGATAGGATAGGATAGAGGATAGGATAGGATAGGATAGAGGATAGGATAGGATAGAGGATTGGATAGGATACAGGATAGGATGGAATATAGGATAGGATAGGATAGAGGATAGGATAGGATAGAGGATAGGATCGGATAGAGGATAGGATAGGATAGAGGATAGGATAGGATAGAGGATACGATAGGATAGAGGATAGGATAGGGGATTTGATAGGATAGATGATTGGGTAGGATGGAAGATAGGATAGGATAGAGGATAGGATAGGATAGAGGATAGGATAGGATAGAGGATAGGATAGGATAGAGGATAGGATAGGATAGAGGATTGGATAGAGGATAGGATAGGATAGAGGATATTATAGGATAGAGGATAGGATAGGTTAGAGGATAGGATAGGATAGAGGATATGATAGGATAGAGGATAGGATAGGATAGAGGATAGGATAGGATAGAGGATAGGATAGGATAGAGGATAGGATAGGATAGAGTATAGGATAGGGGATTTGATAGGATAGAGGATAGGATAGGATAGAGGACAGGATAGGATAGAGGATTGGATAGGATACAGGAAAGGATAGGATTGAGGATAGATAATAGGGCAGGATAGAGGATTGGATAGGATACAGGATAGGATAGGATCGAGGATAGGATAGGGGATTTGATAGGATAGAGGATAGGATAGGATAGAAGATAGGATAGGATAGAGGATAGGATAGGATAGAGGATAGGATAGGACAGAGGATATTATAGGAAAGAGGATATGATAGGATAGAGGAATGGATTGGATAGAGGATTGGATAGGATAGAGGATTGGATAGAGGATAGGATAGGATAGAGGATATTATAGGATAGAGGATAGGATAGGATAGAGGAATGGATAGGATAGAGGATTGGATAGGATAGAGGATAGAGGATAGGATAGGATAGAGGATTGGATAGGATACAGGAAAGGATAGGATTGAGGATAGGCTAGGATGGAGGATAGGATAGGATAGAGGACAGGATAGGATAGAGGATAGGATAGGATAGAGGATAGGATAGGATAGAGGATAGGCTAGGATGGAGGATAGGATAGGATAGAGGATAGGATAGGATAGAGGATAGGATAGGATAGAAGATAGGATAGGATAGAGGATAGGATAGGATAGAGGATAGGATAGGATAGAGGATAGGATAGGATAGAGGATTGGATAGGATAGAGGATAGATGATAGGATAGGATTAAGGATTGGATAGGATACAGGATAGGATGGGATAGAGGATAGGATAGGATAGATTATAGGATAGGATAGAGGATAGGATAGGATAGAGGATAGGATAGGATAGAGGATAGGATAGGATAGAGGATAGGATAGGATAGAGGATAGGATAGAGGATAGGATAGGATAGAGGATAGGATAGGATAGACGATAGGAGAGGATAGAGGATAGGATAGGATAGAGGATAGGATAGGATAGGATAGAGGATAGGATAGGATAGAGGATTGGATAGGATACAGGATAGGATGGGATATAGGATAGGATAGGATAGAGGATAGGATAGGATAGAGGATAGGATCGGATAGAGGATAGGATAGGATAGAGGATAGGATAGGATAGAGGATACGATAGGATAGAGGATAGGATAGGGGATTTGATTGGATAGATGATTGGGTAGGATAGAAGATAGGATAGGATAGAGGATAGGATAGGATAGAGGATAGGATAGGATAGAGGATAGGATAGGATAGAGGATAGGATAGGATAGAGGATTGGATAGAGGATAGGATAGGATAGAGGATATTATAGGATAGAGGATAGGATAGGTTAGAGGATAGGATAGGATAGAGGATATGATAGGATAGAGGATAGGATAGGATAGAGGATAGGATAGGATAGAGGATAGGATAGGATAGAGGATAGGATAGGATAGAGGATAGGATAGGATAGAGGATAGGATAGGATAGAGGATAGGATAGGATAGAGGATAGGATAGGATAGATTATAGGATAGGATAGAGGATAGGATAGGATAGAGGATAGGATAGGATAGAGGATAGGATAGGATAGAGGATTGGATAGAGGATAGGATAGGATAGAGGATATTATAGGATAGAGGATAGGATAGGATAGAGGAACGGATAGGATAGAGGATTGGATAGGATAGAGGAAAGGATAGGATTGAGGATAGGCTAGGATGGAGGATAGGATAGGATAGAGGACAGGATAGGATAGAGGATAGGATAGGATAGAGGATAGGATAGGATAGAGGATAGGATAGGATAGAGTATAGGATAGGGGATTTGATAGGATAGAGGATAGGATAGGATAGAGGATAGGATAGGATAGAGGATAGGATAGGATAGAGCATAGGATAGGATAGAGGATAGGATAGGATAGAGGATAGTATAGGATAGAGGATAGGATAGGATAGAGGATAGGATAGGATAGAGGATAGGATCGGATAGAGGATAGGATAGGATAGAGGATAGGATAGGATAGAGGATAGGATAGGATAGAGGTTAGGATAGGATAGAGGATAGAGGATAGGATAGGATAGAGGATAGGATAGGATAGAGGATAGGATAGGATAGAGGATAGGATAGGATAGAGGATAGGACAGGATAGAGGATAGGATAGGATAGAGTATAGGATAGGGGATTTGATAGGATAGAGGATAGGATAGGATAGAGGACAGGATAGGATAGAGGATTGGATAGGATACAGGAAAGGATAGGATTGAGGATAGATAATAGGGCAGGATAGAGGATTGAATAGGATACAGGATAGGATAGGATCGAGGATAGGATAGGGGATTTGATAGGATAGAGGATAGGATAGGATAGAAGATAGGATAGGATAGAGGATAGGATAGGATAGAGGATAGGATAGGACAGAGGATATTATAGGAAAGAGGATATGATAGGATAGAGGAATGGATTGGATAGAGGATTGGATAGGATAGAGGATTGGATAGAGGATAGGATAGGATAGAGGATATTATAGGATAGAGGATAGGATAGGATAGAGGAATGGATAGGATAGAGGATTGGATAGGATAGAGGATAGAGGATAGGATAGGATAGAGGATTGGATAGGATACAGGAAAGGATAGGATTGAGGATAGGCTAGGATGGAGGATAGGATAGGATAGAGGACAGGATAGGATAGAGGATAGGATAGGATAGAGGATAGGATAGGATAGAGGATAGGCTAGGATGGAGGATAGGATAGGATAGAGGATAGGATAGGATAGAGGATAGGATAGGATAGAAGATAGGATAGGATAGAGGATAGGATAGGATAGAGGATAGGATAGGATAGAGGATAGGATAGGATAGAGGATTGGATAGGATAGAGGATAGATGATAGGATAGGATTAAGGATTGGATAGGATACAGGATAGGATGGGATAGAGGATAGGATAGGATAGATTATAGGATAGGATAGAGGATAGGATAGGATAGAGGATAGGATAGGATAGAGGATAGGATAGGATAGAGGATAGGATAGGATAGAGGATAGGATAGGATAGAGGATAGGATAGAGGATAGGATAGGATAGAGGATAGGATAGGATAGACGATAGGAGAGGATAGAGGATAGGATAGGATAGAGGATAGGATAGGATAGGATAGAGGATAGGATAGGATAGAGGATTGGATAGGATACAGGATAGGATGGGATATAGGATAGGATAGGATAGAGGATAGGATAGGATAGAGGATAGGATCGGATAGAGGATAGGATAGGATAGAGGATAGGATAGGATAGAGGATACGATAGGATAGAGGATAGGATAGGGGATTTGATAGGATAGATGATTGGGTAGGATAGAAGATAGGATAGGATAGAGGATAGGATAGGATAGAGGATAGGATAGGATAGAGGATAGGATAGGATAGAGGATAGGATAGGATAGAGGATAGGATAGGATAGAGGATTGGATAGAGGATAGGATAGGATAGAGGATATTATAAGATAGAGGATAGGATAGGTTAGAGGATAGGATAGGATAGAGGATATGATAGGATAGAGGATAGGATAGGATAGAGGATAGGATAGGATAGAGGATAGGATAGGATAGAGGATAGGATAGGATAGAGGATAGGATAGGATAGAGGATAGGATAGGATAGATTATAGGATAGGATAGAGGATAGGATAGGATAGAGGATAGGATAGGATAGAGGATAGGATAGGATAGAGGATAGGATAGGATAGAGGATAGGATAGGATAGACGATAGGAGAGGATAGAGGATAGGATAGGATAGAGGATAGGATAGGATAGGATAGAGGATAGGATAGGATAGAGGATTGGATAGGATACAGGATAGGATGGAATATAGGATAGGATAGGATAGAGGATAGGATAGGATAGAGGATAGGATCGGATAGAGGATAGGATAGGATAGAGGATAGGATAGGATAGAGGATACGATAGGATAGAGGATAGGATAGGGGATTTGATAGGATAGATGATTGGGTAGGATAGAAGATAGGATAGGATAGAGGATAGGATAGGATAGAGGATAGGATAGGATAGAGGATAGGATAGGATAGAGGATAGGATAGGATAGAGGATTGGATAGAGGATAGGATAGGATAGAGGATATTATAGGATAGAGGATAGGATAGGTTAGAGGATAGGATAGGATAGAGGATATGATAGGATAGAGGATAGGATAGGATAGAGGATAGGATAGGATAGAGGATAGGATAGGATAGAGGATAGGATAGGATAGAGTATAGGATAGGGGATTTGATAGGATAGAGGATAGGATAGGATAGAGGACAGGATAGGATAGAGGATTGGATAGGATACAGGAAAGGATAGGATTGAGGATAGATAATAGGGCAGGATAGAGGATTGGATAGGATACAGGATAGGATAGGATCGAGGATAGGATAGGGGATTTGATAGGATAGAGGATAGGATAGGATAGAAGATAGGATAGGATAGAGGATAGGATAGGATAGAGGATAGGATAGGACAGAGGATATTATAGGAAAGAGGATATGATAGGATAGAGGAATGGATTGGATAGAGGATTGGATAGGATAGAGGATTGGATAGAGGATAGGATAGGATAGAGGATATTATAGGATAGAGGATAGGATAGGATAGAGGAATGGATAGGATAGAGGATTGGATAGGATAGAGGATAGAGGATAGGATAGGATAGAGGATTGGATAGGATACAGGAAAGGATAGGATTGAGGATAGGCTAGGATGGAGGATAGGATAGGATAGAGGACAGGATAGGATAGAGGATAGGATAGGATAGAGGATAGGATAGGATAGAGGATAGGCTAGGATGGAGGATAGGATAGGATAGAGGATAGGATAGGATAGAGGATAGGATAGGATAGAAGATAGGATAGGATAGAGGATAGGATAGGATAGAGGATAGGATAGGATAGAGGATAGGATAGGATAGAGGATTGGATAGGATAGAGGATAGATGATAGGATAGGATTAAGGATTGGATAGGATACAGGATAGGATGGGATAGAGGATAGGATAGGATAGATTATAGGATAGGATAGAGGATAGGATAGGATAGAGGATAGGATAGGATAGAGGATAGGATAGGATAGAGGATAGGATAGGATAGAGGATAGGATAGAGGATAGGATAGGATAGAGGATAGGATAGGATAGACGATAGGAGAGGATAGAGGATAGGATAGGATAGAGGATAGGATAGGATAGGATAGAGGATAGGATAGGATAGAGGATTGGATAGGATACAGGATAGGATGGGATATAGGATAGGATAGGATAGAGGATAGGATAGGATAGAGGATAGGATCGGATAGAGGATAGGATAGGATAGAGGATAGGATAGGATAGAGGATACGATAGGATAGAGGATAGGATAGGGGATTTGATTGGATAGATGATTGGGTAGGATAGAAGATAGGATAGGATAGAGGATAGGATAGGATAGAGGATAGGATAGGATAGAGGATAGGATAGGATAGAGGATAGGATAGGATAGAGGATTGGATAGAGGATAGGATAGGATAGAGGATATTATAGGATAGAGGATAGGATAGGTTAGAGGATAGGATAGGATAGAGGATATGATAGGATAGAGGATAGGATAGGATAGAGGATAGGATAGGATAGAGGATAGGATAGGATAGAGGATAGGATAGGATAGAGGATAGGATAGGATAGAGGATAGGATAGGATAGAGTTTAGGATAGGATAGAGGATAGGATAGGATAGATTATAGGATAGGATAGAGGATAGGATAGGATAGAGGATAGGATAGGATAGAGGATAGGATAGGATAGAGGATAGGATAGGATAGAGGATAGGATAGGATAGAGGATAGGATAGGATAGACGATAGGAGAGGATAGAGGATAGGATAGGATAGAGGATAGGATAGGATAGGATAGAGGATAGGATAGGATAGAGGATTGGATAGGATACAGGATAGGATGGGATATAGGATAGGATAGGATAGAGGATAGGATAGGATAGAGGATAGGATCGGATAGAGGATAGGATAGGATAGAGGATAGGATAGGATAGAGGATACGATAGGATAGAGGATAGGATAGGGGATTTGATAGGATAGATGATTGGGTAGGATAGAAGATAGGATAGGATAGAGGATAGGATAGGATAGAGGATAGGATAGGATAGAGGATAGGATAGGATAGAGGATAGGATAGGATAGAGGATTGGATAGAGGATAGGATAGGATAGAGGATATTATAGGATAGAGGATAGGATAGGTTAGAGGATAGGATAGGATAGAGGATATGATAGGATAGAGGATAGGATAGGATAGAGGATAGGATAGGATAGAGGATAGGATAGGATAGAGGATAGGATAGGATAGAGGATAGGATAGGATAGAGGATAGGATAGGATAGAGTATAGGATAGGGGATTTGATAGGATAGAGGATAGGATAGGATAGAGGATAGGATAGGATAGAGGATAGGATAGGATAGAGGATAGGATAGGATAGAGGATAGGATAGGATAGAGTATAGGATAGGGGATTTGATAGGAAAGAGGATAGGATAGGATAGAGGATAGGATAGGATAGAGGATAGGATCGGATAGAGGATAGAATAGGATAGAGGATAGGATAGGATAGAGGATAGGATAGGATAGGATAGAGGATAGGATAGGATAGAGGATAGGATAGGATAGAGGATAGGATAGGATAGAGGATAGGATAGGATAGAGGATAGGATAGGATAGAGGATAGGATAGGATAGAGGATAGGATAGGATAGAGGATACGATAGGATAGAGGATAGGATAGGGGATTTGATAGGATAGATGATTGGGTAGGATAGAAGATAGGATAGGATAGAGGATAGGATAGGATAGAGGATAGGATAGGATAGAGGATAGGATAGGATAGAGGATTGGATAGAGGATAGGATAGGATAGAGGATATTATAGGATAGAGGATAGGATAGGTTAGAGGATAGGATAGGATAGAGGATATGATAGGATAGAGGATAGGATAGGATAGAGGATAGGATAGGATAGAGGATAGGATAGGATAGAGGATAGGATAGGATAGAGTATAGGATAGGGGATTTGATAGGATAGAGGATAGGATAGGATAGAGGACAGGATAGGATAGAGGATTGGATAGGATACAGGAAAGGATAGGATTGAGGATAGATAATAGGGCAGGATAGAGGATTGGATAGGATACAGGATAGGATAGGATCGAGGATAGGATAGGGGATTTGATAGGATAGAGGATAGGATAGGATAGAAGAAAGGATAGGATAGAGGATAGGATAGGATAGAGGATAGGATAGGACAGAGGATATTATAGGAAAGAGGATATGATAGGATAGAGGAATGGATTGGATAGAGGATTGGATAGGATAGAGGATTGGATAGAGGATAGGATAGGATAGAGGATATTATAGGATAGAGGATAGGATAGGATAGAGGAATGGATAGGATAGAGGATTGGATAGGATAGAGGATAGAGGATAGGATAGGATAGAGGATTGGATAGGATACAGGATAGGATGGGATAGAGGATAGGATAGGATAGATTATAGGATAGGATAGAGGATTGGATAGGATACAGGATAGGATGGGATATAGGATAGGATAGGATAGAGGATAGGATAGGATAGAGGATAGGATCGGATAGAGGATAGGATAGGATAGAGGATAGGATAGGATAGAGGATACGATAGGATAGAGGATAGGATAGGGGATTTGATAGGATAGATGATTGGGTAGGATAGAAGATAGGATAGGATAGAGGATAGGATAGGATAGAGGATAGGATAGGATAGAGGATAGGATAGGATAGAGGATAGGATAGGATAGAGGATAGGATAGGATAGAGGATTGGATAGAGGATAGGATAGGATAGAGGATATTATAAGATAGAGGATAGGATAGGTTAGAGGATAGGATAGGATAGAGGATATGATAGGATAGAGGATAGGATAGGATAGAGGATAGGATAGGATAGAGGATAGGATAGGATAGAGGATAGGATAGGATAGAGGATAGGATAGGATAGAGGATAGGATAGGATAGATTATAGGATAGGATAGAGGATAGGATAGGATAGAGGATAGGATAGGATAGAGGATAGGATAGGATAGAGGATAGGATAGGATAGAGGATAGGATAGGATAGACGATAGGAGAGGATAGAGGATAGGATAGGATAGAGGATAGGATAGGATAGGATAGAGGATAGGATAGGATAGAGGATTGGATAGGATACAGGATAGGATGGAATATAGGATAGGATAGGATAGAGGATAGGATAGGATAGAGGATAGGATCGGATAGAGGATAGGATAGGATAGAGGATAGGATAGGATAGAGGATACGATAGGATAGAGGATAGGATAGGGGATTTGATAGGATAGATGATTGGGTAGGATAGAAGATAGGATAGGATAGAGGATAGGATAGGATAGAGGATAGGATAGGATAGAGGATAGGATAGGATAGAGGATAGGATAGGATAGAGGATTGGATAGAGGATAGGATAGGATAGAGGATATTATAGGATAGAGGATAGGATAGGTTAGAGGATAGGATAGGATAGAGGATATGATAGGATAGAGGATAGGATAGGATAGAGGATAGGATAGGATAGAGGATAGGATAGGATAGAGGATAGGATAGGATAGAGTATAGGATAGGGGATTTGATAGGATAGAGGATAGGATAGGATAGAGGACAGGATAGGATAGAGGATTGGATAGGATACAGGAAAGGATAGGATTGAGGATAGATAATAGGGCAGGATAGAGGATTGGATAGGATACAGGATAGGATAGGATCGAGGATAGGATAGGGGATTTGATAGGATAGAGGATAGGATAGGATAGAAGATAGGATAGGATAGAGGATAGGATAGGATAGAGGATAGGATAGGACAGAGGATATTATAGGAAAGAGGATATGATAGGATAGAGGAATGGATTGGATAGAGGATTGGATAGGATAGAGGATTGGATAGAGGATAGGATAGGATAGAGGATATTATAGGATAGAGGATAGGATAGGATAGAGGAATGGATAGGATAGAGGATTGGATAGGATAGAGGATAGAGGATAGGATAGGATAGAGGATTGGATAGGATACAGGAAAGGATAGGATTGAGGATAGGCTAGGATGGAGGATAGGATAGGATAGAGGACAGGATAGGATAGAGGATAGGATAGGATAGAGGATAGGATAGGATAGAGGATAGGCTAGGATGGAGGATAGGATAGGATAGAGGATAGGATAGGATAGAGGATAGGATAGGATAGAAGATAGGATAGGATAGAGGATAGGATAGGATAGAGGATAGGATAGGATAGAGGATAGGATAGGATAGAGGATTGGATAGGATAGAGGATAGATGATAGGATAGGATTAAGGATTGGATAGGATACAGGATAGGATGGGATAGAGGATAGGATAGGATAGATTATAGGATAGGATAGAGGATAGGATAGGATAGAGGATAGGATAGGATAGAGGATAGGATAGGATAGAGGATAGGATAGGATAGAGGATAGGATAGAGGATAGGATAGGATAGAGGATAGGATAGGATAGACGATAGGAGAGGATAGAGGATAGGATAGGATAGAGGATAGGATAGGATAGGATAGAGGATAGGATAGGATAGAGGATTGGATAGGATACAGGATAGGATGGGATATAGGATAGGATAGGATAGAGGATAGGATAGGATAGAGGATAGGATCGGATAGAGGATAGGATAGGATAGAGGATAGGATAGGATAGAGGATACGATAGGATAGAGGATAGGATAGGGGATTTGATTGGATAGATGATTGGGTAGGATAGAAGATAGGATAGGATAGAGGATAGGATAGGATAGAGGATAGGATAGGATAGAGGATAGGATAGGATAGAGGATAGGATAGGATAGAGGATTGGATAGAGGATAGGATAGGATAGAGGATATTATAGGATAGAGGATAGGATAGGTTAGAGGATAGGATAGGATAGAGGATATGATAGGATAGAGGATAGGATAGGATAGAGGATAGGATAGGATAGAGGATAGGATAGGATAGAGGATAGGATAGGATAGAGGATAGGATAGGATAGAGGATAGGATAGGATAGAGTTTAGGATAGGATAGAGGATAGGATAGGATAGATTATAGGATAGGATAGAGGATAGGATAGGATAGAGGATAGGATAGGATAGAGGATAGGATAGGATAGAGGATAGGATAGGATAGAGGATAGGATAGGATAGAGGATAGGATAGGATAGACGATAGGAGAGGATAGAGGATAGGATAGGATAGAGGATAGGATAGGATAGGATAGAGGATAGGATAGGATAGAGGATTGGATAGGATACAGGATAGGATGGGATATAGGATAGGATAGGATAGAGGATAGGATAGGATAGAGGATAGGATCGGATAGAGGATAGGATAGGATAGAGGATAGGATAGGATAGAGGATACGATAGGATAGAGGATAGGATAGGGGATTTGATAGGATAGATGATTGGGTAGGATAGAAGATAGGATAGGATAGAGGATAGGATAGGATAGAGGATAGGATAGGATAGAGGATAGGATAGGATAGAGGATAGGATAGGATAGAGGATTGGATAGAGGATAGGATAGGATAGAGGATATTATAGGATAGAGGATAGGATAGGTTAGAGGATAGGATAGGATAGAGGATATGATAGGATAGAGGATAGGATAGGATAGAGGATAGGATAGGATAGAGGATAGGATAGGATAGAGGATAGGATAGGATAGAGGATAGGATAGGATAGAGGATAGGATAGGATAGAGTATAGGATAGGGGATTTGATAGGATAGAGGATAGGATAGGATAGAGGATAGGATAGGATAGAGGATAGGATAGGATAGAGGATAGGATAGGATAGAGGATAGGATAGGATAGAGTATAGGATAGGGGATTTGATAGGAAAGAGGATAGGATAGGATAGAGGATAGGATAGGATAGAGGATAGGATCGGATAGAGGATAGAATAGGATAGAGGATAGGATAGGATAGAGGATAGGATAGGATAGGATAGAGGATAGGATAGGATAGAGGATAGGATAGGATAGAGGATAGGATAGGATAGAGGATAGGATAGGATAGAGGATAGGATAGGATAGAGGATAGGATAGGATAGAGGATAGGATAGGATAGAGGATACGATAGGATAGAGGATAGGATAGGGGATTTGATAGGATAGATGATTGGGTAGGATAGAAGATAGGATAGGATAGAGGATAGGATAGGATAGAGGATAGGATAGGATAGAGGATAGGATAGGATAGAGGATTGGATAGAGGATAGGATAGGATAGAGGATATTATAGGATAGAGGATAGGATAGGTTAGAGGATAGGATAGGATAGAGGATATGATAGGATAGAGGATAGGATAGGATAGAGGATAGGATAGGATAGAGGATAGGATAGGATAGAGGATAGGATAGGATAGAGTATAGGATAGGGGATTTGATAGGATAGAGGATAGTATAGGATAGAGGACAGGATAGGATAGAGGATTGGATAGGATACAGGAAAGGATAGGATTGAGGATAGATAATAGGGCAGGATAGAGGATTGGATAGGATACAGGATAGGATAGGATCGAGGATAGGATAGGGGATTTGATAGGATAGAGGATAGGATAGGATAGAAGAAAGGATAGGATAGAGGATAGGATAGGATAGAGGATAGGATAGGACAGAGGATATTATAGGAAAGAGGATATGATAGGATAGAGGAATGGATTGGATAGAGGATTGGATAGGATAGAGGATTGGATAGAGGATAGGATAGGATAGAGGATATTATAGGATAGAGGATAGGATAGGATAGAGGAATGGATAGGATAGAGGATTGGATAGGATAGAGGATAGAGGATAGGATAGGATAGAGGATTGGATAGGATACAGGAAAGGATAGGATTGAGGATAGGCTAGGATGGAGGATAGGATAGGATAGAGGACAGGATAGGATAGAGGATAGGATAGGATAGAGGATAGGATAGGATAGAGGATAGGCTAGGATGGAGGATAGGATAGGATAGAGGATAGGATAGGATAGAGGATAGGATAGGATAGAAGATAGGATAGGATAGAGGATAGGATAGGATAGAGGATAGGATAGGATAGAGGATAGGATAGGATAGAGGATTGGATAGGATAGAGGATAGATGATAGGATAGGATTAAGGATTGGATAGGATACAGGATAGGATGGGATAGAGGATAGGATAGGATAGATTATAGGATAGGATAGAGGATAGGATAGGATAGAGGATAGGATAGGATAGAGGATAGGATAGGATAGAGGATAGGATAGGATAGAGGATAGGATAGGATAGAGGATAGGATAGGATAGAGGATAGGATAGAGGATAGGATAGGATAGAGGATAGGATAGGATAGACGATAGGAGAGGATAGAGGATAGGATAGGATAGAGGATAGGATAGGATAGGATAGAGGATAGGATAGGATAGAGGATTGGATAGGATACAGGATAGGATGGGATATAGGATAGGATAGGATAGAGGATAGGATAGGATAGAGGATAGGATAGGATAGGATAGAGGATAGGATAGGATAGAGGATTGGATAGGATACAGGATAGGATGGGATATAGGATAGGATAGGATAGAGGATAGGATAGGATAGAGGATAGGATCGGATAGAGGATAGGATAGGATAGAGGATAGGATAGGATAGAGGATACGATAGGATAGAGGATAGGATAGGGGATTTGATAGGATAGATGATTGGGTAGGATAGAAGATAGGATAGGATAGAGGATAGGATAGGATAGAGGATAGGATGGGATAGAGGATAGGATAGGATAGAGGATAAGATAGGATAGAGGATAAGATAGGATAGAGGATATTATAGGATAGAGGACAGGATAGGATAGAGGATTGGATAGGATACAGGAAAGGATAGGATTGAGGATAGATAATAGGGCAGGATAGAGGATTGGATAGGATACAGGATAGGATAGGATAGAGGATAGGATAGGGGATTTGATAGGATAGAGGATAGGATAGGATAGAAGATAGGATAGGATAGAGGATAGGATAGGATAGAGGATAGGATAGGACAGAGGATTGGATAGAGGATAGGATAGGATAGAGGATATTATAGGATAGAGGATATGATAGGATAGAGGAATGGATTCGATAGAGGATTGGATAGGATAGAGGATAGATGATAGGATAGGATTAAGGATTGGATAGGATACGGGATAGGATGGGATAGAGGATAGGATAGGATAGAGGATAAGATAGGATAGAGGATATTATAGGATAGAGGACAGGATAGGATAGAGGATTGGATAGGATACAGGAAAGGATAGGATTGAGGATAGATAATAGGGCAGGATAGAGGATTGGATAGGATACAGGACAGGATAGGATAGAGGATAGGATAGGGGATTTGATAGGATACAGGATAGGATAGGATAGAAGATAGGATAGGATAGAGGATAGGATAGGATAGAGGATAGGATAGGACAGAGGATTGGATAGAGGATAGGATAGGTTAGAGGATATTATAGGATAGTGGATAGGATAGGATGGAGGATAGGATAGGATAGAGGATAGGATCGGATAGAGGATAGGATAGGATAGAGGATAGGATAGGATAGAGGATAGGATCGGATAGAGGATAGGATAGGATAGAGGATAGGATAGGATAGAGGATAGGATTGGATAGAGGATTGGATAGAGGATAGGATAGGATAGAGGATATTATAGGATAGAGGATAGGATAGGATAGAGGAACGGATAGGATAGAGGATTGGATAGGATAGAGGATAGGATCGGATAGAGGATAGGATAGGATAGAGGATAGGATAGGATAGAGGATAGGATAGGATAGAGGTTAGGATAGGATAGAGGATAGAGGATAGGATAGGATAGAGGATAGGATAGGATAGAGGATAGGATAGGATAGAGGATAGGATAGGATAGAGGATAGGACAGGATAGAGGATAGGATAGGATAGAGTATAGGATAGGGGATTTGATAGGATAGAGGATAGGATAGGATAGAGGACAGGATAGGATAGAGGATTGGATAGGATACAGGAAAGGATAGGATTGAGGATAGATAATAGGGCAGGATAGAGGATTGAATAGGATACAGGATAGGATAGGATCGAGGATAGGATAGGGGATTTGATAGGATAGAGGATAGGATAGGATAGAAGATAGGATAGGATAGAGGATAGGATAGGATAGAGGATAGGATAGGACAGAGGATATTATAGGAAAGAGGATATGATAGGATAGAGGAATGGATTGGATAGAGGATTGGATAGGATAGAGGATTGGATAGAGGATAGGATAGGATAGAGGATATTATAGGATAGAGGATAGGATAGGATAGAGGAATGGATAGGATAGAGGATTGGATAGGATAGAGGATAGAGGATAGGATAGGATAGAGGATTGGATAGGATACAGGAAAGGATAGGATTGAGGATAGGCTAGGATGGAGGATAGGATAGGATAGAGGACAGGATAGGATAGAGGATAGGATAGGATAGAGGATAGGATAGGATAGAGGATAGGCTAGGATGGAGGATAGGATAGGATAGAGGATAGGATAGGATAGAGGATAGGATAGGATAGAAGATAGGATAGGATAGAGGATAGGATAGGATAGAGGATAGGATAGGATAGAGGATAGGATAGGATAGAGGATTGGATAGGATAGAGGATAGATGATAGGATAGGATTAAGGATTGGATAGGATACAGGATAGGATGGGATAGAGGATAGGATAGGATAGATTATAGGATAGGATAGAGGATAGGATAGGATAGAGGATAGGATAGGATAGAGGATAGGATAGGATAGAGGATAGGATAGGATAGAGGATAGGATAGGATAGAGGATAGGATAGAGGATAGGATAGGATAGAGGATAGGATAGGATAGACGATAGGAGAGGATAGAGGATAGGATAGGATAGAGGATAGGATAGGATAGGATAGAGGATAGGATAGGATAGAGGATTGGATAGGATACAGGATAGGATGGGATATAGGATAGGATAGGATAGAGGATAGGATAGGATAGAGGATAGGATCGGATAGAGGATAGGATAGGATAGAGGATAGGATAGGATAGAGGATACGATAGGATAGAGGATAGGATAGGGGATTTGATAGGATAGATGATTGGGTAGGATAGAAGATAGGATAGGATAGAGGATAGGATAGGATAGAGGATAGGATAGGATAGAGGATAGGATAGGATAGAGGATAGGATAGGATAGAGGATAGGATAGGATAGAGGATTGGATAGAGGATAGGATAGGATAGAGGATATTATAAGATAGAGGATAGGATAGGTTAGAGGATAGGATAGGATAGAGGATATGATAGGATAGAGGATAGGATAGGATAGAGGATAGGATAGGATAGAGGATAGGATAGGATAGAGGATAGGATAGGATAGAGGATAGGATAGGATAGAGGATAGGATAGGATAGATTATAGGATAGGATAGAGGATAGGATAGGATAGAGGATAGGATAGGATAGAGGATAGGATAGGATAGAGGATAGGATAGGATAGAGGATAGGATAGGATAGACGATAGGAGAGGATAGAGGATAGGATAGGATAGAGGATAGGATAGGATAGGATAGAGGATAGGATAGGATAGAGGATAGGATAGGATAGAGGATTGGATAGGATACAGGATAGGATGGAATATAGGATAGGATAGGATAGAGGATAGGATAGGATAGAGGATAGGATCGGATAGAGGATAGGATAGGATAGAGGATAGGATAGGATAGAGGATACGATAGGATAGAGGATAGGATAGGGGATTTGATAGGATAGATGATTGGGTAGGATAGAAGATAGGATAGGATAGAGGATAGGATAGGATAGAGGATAGGATAGGATAGAGGATAGGATAGGATAGAGGATAGGATAGGATAGAGGATTGGATAGAGGATAGGATAGGATAGAGGATATTATAGGATAGAGGATAGGATAGGTTAGAGGATAGGATAGGATAGAGGATATGATAGGATAGAGGATAGGATAGGATAGAGGATAGGATAGGATAGAGGATAGGATAGGATAGAGGATAGGATAGGATAGAGTATAGGATAGGGGATTTGATAGGATAGAGGATAGGATAGGATAGAGGACAGGATAGGATAGAGGATTGGATAGGATACAGGAAAGGATAGGATTGAGGATAGATAATAGGGCAGGATAGAGGATTGGATAGGATACAGGATAGGATAGGATCGAGGATAGGATAGGGGATTTGATAGGATAGAGGATAGGATAGGATAGAAGATAGGATAGGATAGAGGATAGGATAGGATAGAGGATAGGATAGGACAGAGGATATTATAGGAAAGAGGATATGATAGGATAGAGGAATGGATTGGATAGAGGATTGGATAGGATAGAGGATTGGATAGAGGATAGGATAGGATAGAGGATATTATAGGATAGAGGATAGGATAGGATAGAGGAATGGATAGGATAGAGGATTGGATAGGATAGAGGATAGAGGATAGGATAGGATAGAGGATTGGATAGGATACAGGAAAGGATAGGATTGAGGATAGGCTAGGATGGAGGATAGGATAGGATAGAGGACAGGATAGGATAGAGGATAGGATAGGATAGAGGATAGGATAGGATAGAGGATAGGCTAGGATGGAGGATAGGATAGGATAGAGGATAGGATAGGATAGAGGATAGGATAGGATAGAAGATAGGATAGGATAGAGGATAGGATAGGATAGAGGATAGGATAGGATAGAGGATAGGATAGGATAGAGGATTGGATAGGATAGAGGATAGATGATAGGATAGGATTAAGGATTGGATAGGATACAGGATAGGATGGGATAGAGGATAGGATAGGATAGATTATAGGATAGGATAGAGGATAGGATAGGATAGAGGATAGGATAGGATAGAGGATAGGATAGGATAGAGGATAGGATAGGATAGAGGATAGGATAGAGGATAGGATAGGATAGAGGATAGGATAGGATAGAGGATAGGATAGGATAGAGGATAGGATCGGATAGAGGATAGGATAGGATAGAGGATAGGATAGGATAGAGGATAGGATTGGATAGAGGATTGGATAGAGGATAGGATAGGATAGAGGATATTATAGGATAGAGGATAGGATAGGATAGAGGAACGGATAGGATAGAGGATTGGATAGGATAGAGGATAGGATCGGATAGAGGATAGGATAGGATAGAGGATAGGATAGGATAGAGGATAGGATAGGATAGAGGTTAGGATAGGATAGAGGATAGAGGATAGGATAGGATAGAGGATAGGATAGGATAGAGGATAGGATAGGATAGAGGATAGGATAGGATAGAGGATAGGACAGGATAGAGGATAGGATAGGATAGAGTATAGGATAGGGGATTTGATAGGATAGAGGATAGGATAGGATAGAGGACAGGATAGGATAGAGGATTGGATAGGATACAGGAAAGGATAGGATTGAGGATAGATAATAGGGCAGGATAGAGGATTGAATAGGATACAGGATAGGATAGGATCGAGGATAGGATAGGGGATTTGATAGGATAGAGGATAGGATAGGATAGAAGATAGGATAGGATAGAGGATAGGATAGGATAGAGGATAGGATAGGACAGAGGATATTATAGGAAAGAGGATATGATAGGATAGAGGAATGGATTGGATAGAGGATTGGATAGGATAGAGGATTGGATAGAGGATAGGATAGGATAGAGGATATTATAGGATAGAGGATAGGATAGGATAGAGGAATGGATAGGATAGAGGATTGGATAGGATAGAGGATAGAGGATAGGATAGGATAGAGGATTGGATAGGATACAGGAAAGGATAGGATTGAGGATAGGCTAGGATGGAGGATAGGATAGGATAGAGGACAGGATAGGATAGAGGATAGGATAGGATAGAGGATAGGATAGGATAGAGGATAGGCTAGGATGGAGGATAGGATAGGATAGAGGATAGGATAGGATAGAGGATAGGATAGGATAGAAGATAGGATAGGATAGAGGATAGGATAGGATAGAGGATAGGATAGGATAGAGGATAGGATAGGATAGAGGATTGGATAGGATAGAGGATAGATGATAGGATAGGATTAAGGATTGGATAGGATACAGGATAGGATGGGATAGAGGATAGGATAGGATAGATTATAGGATAGGATAGAGGATAGGATAGGATAGAGGATAGGATAGGATAGAGGATAGGATAGGATAGAGGATAGGATAGGATAGAGGATAGGATAGGATAGAGGATAGGATAGAGGATAGGATAGGATAGAGGATAGGATAGGATAGACGATAGGAGAGGATAGAGGATAGGATAGGATAGAGGATAGGATAGGATAGGATAGAGGATAGGATAGGATAGAGGATTGGATAGGATACAGGATAGGATGGGATATAGGATAGGATAGGATAGAGGATAGGATAGGATAGAGGATAGGATCGGATAGAGGATAGGATAGGATAGAGGATAGGATAGGATAGAGGATACGATAGGATAGAGGATAGGATAGGGGATTTGATAGGATAGATGATTGGGTAGGATAGAAGATAGGATAGGATAGAGGATAGGATAGGATAGAGGATAGGATAGGATAGAGGATAGGATAGGATAGAGGATAGGATAGGATAGAGGATAGGATAGGATAGAGGATTGGATAGAGGATAGGATAGGATAGAGGATATTATAAGATAGAGGATAGGATAGGTTAGAGGATAGGATAGGATAGAGGATATGATAGGATAGAGGATAGGATAGGATAGAGGATAGGATAGGATAGAGGATAGGATAGGATAGAGGATAGGATAGGATAGAGGATAGGATAGGATAGAGGATAGGATAGGATAGATTATAGGATAGGATAGAGGATAGGATAGGATAGAGGATAGGATAGGATAGAGGATAGGATAGGATAGAGGATAGGATAGGATAGAGGATAGGATAGGATAGACGATAGGAGAGGATAGAGGATAGGATAGGATAGAGGATAGGATAGGATAGGATAGAGGATAGGATAGGATAGAGGATAGGATAGGATAGAGGATTGGATAGGATACAGGATAGGATGGAATATAGGATAGGATAGGATAGAGGATAGGATAGGATAGAGGATAGGATCGGATAGAGGATAGGATAGGATAGAGGATAGGATAGGATAGAGGATACGATAGGATAGAGGATAGGATAGGGGATTTGATAGGATAGATGATTGGGTAGGATAGAAGATAGGATAGGATAGAGGATAGGATAGGATAGAGGATAGGATAGGATAGAGGATAGGATAGGATAGAGGATAGGATAGGATAGAGGATTGGATAGAGGATAGGATAGGATAGAGGATATTATAGGATAGAGGATAGGATAGGTTAGAGGATAGGATAGGATAGAGGATATGATAGGATAGAGGATAGGATAGGATAGAGGATAGGATAGGATAGAGGATAGGATAGGATAGAGGATAGGATAGGATAGAGTATAGGATAGGGGATTTGATAGGATAGAGGATAGGATAGGATAGAGGACAGGATAGGATAGAGGATTGGATAGGATACAGGAAAGGATAGGATTGAGGATAGATAATAGGGCAGGATAGAGGATTGGATAGGATACAGGATAGGATAGGATCGAGGATAGGATAGGGGATTTGATAGGATAGAGGATAGGATAGGATAGAAGATAGGATAGGATAGAGGATAGGATAGGATAGAGGATAGGATAGGACAGAGGATATTATAGGAAAGAGGATATGATAGGATAGAGGAATGGATTGGATAGAGGATTGGATAGGATAGAGGATTGGATAGAGGATAGGATAGGATAGAGGATATTATAGGATAGAGGATAGGATAGGATAGAGGAATGGATAGGATAGAGGATTGGATAGGATAGAGGATAGAGGATAGGATAGGATAGAGGATTGGATAGGATACAGGAAAGGATAGGATTGAGGATAGGCTAGGATGGAGGATAGGATAGGATAGAGGACAGGATAGGATAGAGGATAGGATAGGATAGAGGATAGGATAGGATAGAGGATAGGCTAGGATGGAGGATAGGATAGGATAGAGGATAGGATAGGATAGAGGATAGGATAGGATAGAAGATAGGATAGGATAGAGGATAGGATAGGATAGAGGATAGGATAGGATAGAGGATAGGATAGGATAGAGGATTGGATAGGATAGAGGATAGATGATAGGATAGGATTAAGGATTGGATAGGATACAGGATAGGATGGGATAGAGGATAGGATAGGATAGATTATAGGATAGGATAGAGGATAGGATAGGATAGAGGATAGGATAGGATAGAGGATAGGATAGGATAGAGGATAGGATAGGATAGAGGATAGGATAGAGGATAGGATAGGATAGAGGATAGGATAGGATAGACGATAGGAGAGGATAGAGGATAGGATAGGATAGAGGATAGGATAGGATAGGATAGAGGATAGGATAGGATAGAGGATTGGATAGGATACAGGATAGGATGGGATATAGGATAGGATAGGATAGAGGATAGGATAGGATAGAGGATAGGATCGGATAGAGGATAGGATAGGATAGAGGATAGGATAGGATAGAGGATACGATAGGATAGAGGATAGGATAGGGGATTTGATTGGATAGATGATTGGGTAGGATAGAAGATAGGATAGGATAGAGGATAGGATAGGATAGAGGATAGGATAGGATAGAGGATAGGATAGGATAGAGGATAGGATAGGATAGAGGATTGGATAGAGGATAGGATAGGATAGAGGATATTATAGGATAGAGGATAGGATAGGTTAGAGGATAGGATAGGATAGAGGATATGATAGGATAGAGGATAGGATAGGATAGAGGATAGGATAGGATAGAGGATAGGATAGGATAGAGGATAGGATAGGATAGAGGATAGGATAGGATAGAGGATAGGATAGGATAGAGGATAGGATAGGATAGAGGATAGGATAGGATAGATTATAGGATAGGATAGAGGATAGGATAGGATAGAGGATAGGATAGGATAGAGGATAGGATAGGATAGAGGATAGGATAGGATAGAGGATAGGATAGGATAGAGGATAGGATAGGATAGACGATAGGAGAGGATAGAGGATAGGATAGGATAGAGGATAGGATAGGATAGGATAGAGGATAGGATAGGATAGAGGATTGGATAGGATACAGGATAGGATGGGATATAGGATAGGATAGGATAGAGGATAGGATAGGATAGAGGATAGGATCGGATAGAGGATAGGATAGGATAGAGGATAGGATAGGATAGAGGATACGATAGGATAGAGGATAGGATAGGGGATTTGATAGGATAGATGATTGGGTAGGATAGAAGATAGGATAGGATAGAGGATAGGATAGGATAGAGGATAGGATAGGATAGAGGATAGGATAGGATAGAGGATTGGATAGAGGATAGGATAGGATAGAGGATATTATAGGATAGAGGATAGGATAGGTTAGAGGATAGGATAGGATAGAGGATATGATAGGATAGAGGATAGGATAGGATAGAGGATAGGATAGGATAGAGGATAGGATAGGATAGAGGATAGGATAGGATAGAGGATAGGATAGGATAGAGGATAGGATAGGATAGAGTATAGGATAGGGGATTTGATAGGATAGAGGATAGGATAGGATAGAGGATAGGATAGGATAGAGGATAGGATAGGATAGAGGATAGGATAGGATAGAGTATAGGATAGGGGATTTGATAGGAAAGAGGATAGGATAGGATAGAGGATAGGATAGGATAGAGGATAGGATCGGATAGAGGATAGAATAGGATAGAGGATAGGATAGGATAGAGGATAGGATAGGATAGGATAGAGGATAGGATAGGATAGAGGATAGGATAGGATAGAGGATAGGATAGGATAGAGGATAGGATAGGATAGAGGATAGGATAGGATAGAGGATAGGATAGGATAGAGGATAGGATAGGATAGAGGATACGATAGGATAGAGGATAGGATAGGGGATTTGATAGGATAGATGATTGGGTAGGATAGAAGATAGGATAGGATAGAGGATAGGATAGGATAGAGGATAGGATAGGATAGAGGATAGGATAGGATAGAGGATTGGATAGAGGATAGGATAGGATAGAGGATATTATAGGATAGAGGATAGGATAGGTTAGAGGATAGGATAGGATAGAGGATATGATAGGATAGAGGATAGGATAGGATAGAGGATAGGATAGGATAGAGGATAGGATAGGATAGAGGATAGGATAGGATAGAGTATAGGATAGGGGATTTGATAGGATAGAGGATAGGATAGGATAGAGGACAGGATAGGATAGAGGATTGGATAGGATACAGGAAAGGATAGGATTGAGGATAGATAATAGGGCAGGATAGAGGATTGGATAGGATACAGGATAGGATAGGATCGAGGATAGGATAGGGGATTTGATAGGATAGAGGATAGGATAGGATAGAAGAAAGGATAGGATAGAGGATAGGATAGGATAGAGGATAGGATAGGACAGAGGATATTATAGGAAAGAGGATATGATAGGATAGAGGAATGGATTGGATAGAGGATTGGATAGGATAGAGGATTGGATAGAGGATAGGATAGGATAGAGGATATTATAGGATAGAGGATAGGATAGGATAGAGGAATGGATAGGATAGAGGATTGGATAGGATAGAGGATAGAGGATAGGATAGGATAGAGGATTGGATAGGATACAGGAAAGGATAGGATTGAGGATAGGCTAGGATGGAGGATAGGATAGGATAGAGGATAGGATAGGATAGAGGATAGGATAGGATAGAGGATAGGATAGGATAGAGGATAGGATAGGATAGATTATAGGATAGGATAGAGGATAGGATAGGATAGAGGATAGGATAGGATAGAGGATAGGATAGGATAGAGGATAGGATAGGATAGAGGATACGATAGGATAGAGGATAGGATAGGGGATTTGATTGGATAGATGATTGGGTAGGATAGAAGATAGGATAGGATAGAGGATAGGATAGGATAGAGGATAGGATAGGATAGAGGATAGGATAGGATAGAGGATAGGATAGGATAGAGGATTGGATAGAGGATAGGATAGGATAGAGGATATTATAGGATAGAGGATAGGATAGGTTAGAGGATAGGATAGGATAGAGGATATGATAGGATAGAGGATAGGATAGGATAGAGGATAGGATAGGATAGAGGATAGGATAGGATAGAGGATAGGATAGGATAGAGGATAGGATAGGATAGAGGATAGGATAGGATAGAGGATAGGATAGGATAGAGGATAGGATAGGATAGATTATAGGATAGGATAGAGGATAGGATAGGATAGAGGATAGGATAGGATAGAGGATAGGATAGGATAGAGGATAGGATAGGATAGAGGATAGGATAGGATAGAGGATAGGATAGGATAGAGGATAGGATAGGATAGACGATAGGAGAGGATAGAGGATAGGATAGGATAGAGGATAGGATAGGATAGGATAGAGGATAGGATAGGATAGAGGATTGGATAGGATACAGGATAGGATGGGATATAGGATAGGATAGGATAGAGGATAGGATAGGATAGAGGATAGGATCGGATAGAGGATAGGATAGGATAGAGGATAGGATAGGATAGAGGATACGATAGGATAGAGGATAGGATAGGGGATTTGATAGGATAGATGATTGGGTAGGATAGAAGATAGGATAGGATAGAGGATAGGATAGGATAGAGGATAGGATAGGATAGAGGATAGGATAGGATAGAGGATAGGATAGGATAGAGGATTGGATAGAGGATAGGATAGGATAGAGGATATTATAGGATAGAGGATAGGATAGGTTAGAGGATAGGATAGGATAGAGGATATGATAGGATAGAGGATAGGATAGGATAGAGGATAGGATAGGATAGAGGATAGGATAGGATAGAGGATAGGATAGGATAGAGGATAGGATAGGATAGAGGATAGGATAGGATAGAGTATAGGATAGGGGATTTGATAGGATAGAGGATAGGATAGGATAGAGGATAGGATAGGATAGAGGATAGGATAGGATAGAGGATAGGATAGGATAGAGGATAGGATAGGATAGAGTATAGGATAGGGGATTTGATAGGAAAGAGGATAGGATAGGATAGAGGATAGGATAGGATAGAGGATAGGATCGGATAGAGGATAGAATAGGATAGAGGATAGGATAGGATAGAGGATAGGATAGGATAGGATAGAGGATAGGATAGGATAGAGGATAGGATAGGATAGAGGATAGGATAGGATAGAGGATAGGATAGGATAGAGGATAGGATAGGATAGAGGATAGGATAGGATAGAGGATAGGATAGGATAGAGGATACGATAGGATAGAGGATAGGATAGGGGATTTGATAGGATAGATGATTGGGTAGGATAGAAGATAGGATAGGATAGAGGATAGGATAGGATAGAGGATAGGATAGGATAGAGGATAGGATAGGATAGAGGATTGGATAGAGGATAGGATAGGATAGAGGATATTATAGGATAGAGGATAGGATAGGTTAGAGGATAGGATAGGATAGAGGATATGATAGGATAGAGGATAGGATAGGATAGAGGATAGGATAGGATAGAGGATAGGATAGGATAGAGGATAGGATAGGATAGAGTATAGGATAGGGGATTTGATAGGATAGAGGATAGGATAGGATAGAGGACAGGATAGGATAGAGGATTGGATAGGATACAGGAAAGGATAGGATTGAGGATAGATAATAGGGCAGGATAGAGGATTGGATAGGATACAGGATAGGATAGGATCGAGGATAGGATAGGGGATTTGATAGGATAGAGGATAGGATAGGATAGAAGAAAGGATAGGATAGAGGATAGGATAGGATAGAGGATAGGATAGGACAGAGGATATTATAGGAAAGAGGATATGATAGGATAGAGGAATGGATTGGATAGAGGATTGGATAGGATAGAGGATTGGATAGAGGATAGGATAGGATAGAGGATATTATAGGATAGAGGATAGGATAGGATAGAGGAATGGATAGGATAGAGGATTGGATAGGATAGAGGATAGAGGATAGGATAGGATAGAGGATTGGATAGGATACAGGAAAGGATAGGATTGAGGATAGGCTAGGATGGAGGATAGGATAGGATAGAGGACAGGATAGGATAGAGGATAGGATAGGATAGAGGATAGGATAGGATAGAGGATAGGCTAGGATGGAGGATAGGATAGGATAGAGGATAGGATAGGATAGAGGATAGGATAGGATAGAAGATAGGATAGGATAGAGGATAGGATAGGATAGAGGATAGGATAGGATAGAGGATAGGATAGGATAGAGGATTGGATAGGATAGAGGATAGATGATAGGATAGGATTAAGGATTGGATAGGATACAGGATAGGATGGGATAGAGGATAGGATAGGATAGATTATAGGATAGGATAGAGGATAGGATAGGATAGAGGATAGGATAGGATAGAGGATAGGATAGGATAGAGGATAGGATAGGATAGAGGATAGGATAGGATAGAGGATAGGATAGGATAGAGGATAGGATAGAGGATAGGATAGGATAGAGGATAGGATAGGATAGACGATAGGAGAGGATAGAGGATAGGATAGGATAGAGGATAGGATAGGATAGGATAGAGGATAGGATAGGATAGAGGATAGGATAGGATAGAGGATAGGATAGGATAGAGGATAGGATAGGATAGAGGATAGGATAGGATAGACGATAGGAGAGGATAGAGGATAGGATAGGATAGAGGATAGGATAGGATAGGATAGAGGATAGGATAGGATAGAGGATTGGATAGGATACAGGATAGGATGGGATATAGGATAGGATAGGATAGAGGATAGGATAGGATAGAGGATAGGATAGGATAGGATAGAGGATAGGATAGGATAGAGGATTGGATAGGATACAGGATAGGATGGGATATAGGATAGGATAGGATAGAGGATAGGATAGGATAGAGGATAGGATCGGATAGAGGATAGGATAGGATAGAGGATAGGATAGGATAGAGGATACGATAGGATAGAGGATAGGATAGGGGATTTGATAGGATAGATGATTGGGTAGGATAGAAGATAGGATAGGATAGAGGATAGGATAGGATAGAGGATAGGATGGGATAGAGGATAGGATAGGATAGAGGATAAGATAGGATAGAGGATAAGATAGGATAGAGGATATTATAGGATAGAGGACAGGATAGGATAGAGGATTGGATAGGATACAGGAAAGGATAGGATTGAGGATAGATAATAGGGCAGGATAGAGGATTGGATAGGATACAGGATAGGATAGGATAGAGGATAGGATAGGGGATTTGATAGGATAGAGGATAGGATAGGATAGAAGATAGGATAGGATAGAGGATAGGATAGGATAGAGGATAGGATAGGACAGAGGATTGGATAGAGGATAGGATAGGATAGAGGATATTATAGGATAGAGGATATGATAGGATAGAGGAATGGATTCGATAGAGGATTGGATAGGATAGAGGATAGATGATAGGATAGGATTAAGGATTGGATAGGATACGGGATAGGATGGGATAGAGGATAGGATAGGATAGAGGATAAGATAGGATAGAGGATATTATAGGATAGAGGACAGGATAGGATAGAGGATTGGATAGGATACAGGAAAGGATAGGATTGAGGATAGATAATAGGGCAGGATAGAGGATTGGATAGGATACAGGACAGGATAGGATAGAGGATAGGATAGGGGATTTGATAGGATACAGGATAGGATAGGATAGAAGATAGGATAGGATAGAGGATAGGATAGGATAGAGGATAGGATAGGACAGAGGATTGGATAGAGGATAGGATAGGTTAGAGGATATTATAGGATAGTGGATAGGATAGGATGGAGGATAGGATAGGATAGAGGATAGGATCGGATAGAGGATAGGATAGGATAGAGGATAGGATAGGATAGAGGATAGGATCGGATAGAGGATAGGATAGGATAGAGGATAGGATAGGATAGAGGATAGGATTGGATAGAGTATTGGATAGAGGATAGGATAGGATAGAGGATATTATAGGATAGAGGATAGGATAGGATAGAGGAACGGATAGGATAGAGGATTGGATAGGATAGAGGAAAGGATAGGATTGAGGATAGGCTAGGATGGAGGATAGGATAGGATAGAGGACAGGATAGGATAGAGGATAGGATAGGATAGAGGATAGGATAGGATAGAGGATAGGATAGGATAGAGTATAGGATAGGGGATTTGATAGGATAGAGGATAGGATAGGATAGAGGATAGGATAGGATAGAGGATAGGATAGGATAGAGCATAGGATAGGATAGAGGATAGGATAGGATAGAGGATAGAATAGGATAGAGGATAGGATAGGATAGAGGATAGGATAGGATAGAGGATAGGATCGGATAGAGGATAGGATAGGATAGAGGATAGGATAGGATAGAGGTTAGGATAGGATAGAGGATAGAGGGTAGGATAGGATAGAGGATAGGATAGGATAGAGGATAGGATAGGATAGAGGATAGGATAGGATAGAGGATAGGACAGGATAGAGGATAGGATAGGATAGAGTATAGGATAGGGGATTTGATAGGATTGAGGATAGGATAGGATAGAGGACAGGATAGGATAGAGGATTGGATAGGATACAGGAAAGGATAGGATTGAGGATAGATAATAGGGCAGGATAGAGGATTGGATAGGATACAGGATAGGATAGGATCGAGGATAGGATAGGGGATTTGATAGGATAGAGGATAGGATAGGATAGAAGATAGGATAGGATAGAGGATAGGATAGGATAGAGGATAGGATAGGACAGAGGATATTATAGGAAAGAGGATATGATAGGATAGAGGAATGGATTGGATAGAGGATTGGATAGGATAGAGGATTGGATAGAGGATAGGATAGGATAGAGGATATTATAGGATAGAGGATAGGATAGGATAGAGGAATGGATAGGATAGAGGATTGGATAGGATAGAGGATAGAGGATAGGATAGGATAGAGGATTGGATAGGATACAGGAAAGGATAGGATTGAGGATAGGCTAGGATGGAGGATAGGATAGGATAGAGGACAGGATAGGATAGAGGATAGGATAGGATAGAGGATAGGATAGGATAGAGGATAGGCTAGGATGGAGGATAGGATAGGATAGAGGATAGGATAGGATAGAGGATAGGATAGGATAGAAGATAGGATAGGATAGAGGATAGGATAGGATAGAGGATAGGATAGGATAGAGGATAGGATAGGATAGAGGATTGGATAGGATAGAGGATAGATGATAGGATAGGATTAAGGATTGGATAGGATACAGGATAGGATGGGATAGAGGATAGGATAGGATAGAGGATAGGATAGGATAGAGGATAGGATAGGATAGAGGATAGGATAGGATAGAGGATAGGATCGGATAGAGGATAGGATAGGATAGAGGATAGGATAGGATAGAGGATAGGATAGGATAGAGGATAGGATAGGATAGAGGATAGGATAGGATAGAAGATAGGATAGGATAGAGGATAGGATAGGATAGAGGATAGGATAGGATAGAGGATAGGATAGGATAGAGGATTGGATAGAGGATAGGATAGGATAGAGGATATTATAGGATAGAGGATAGGATAGGATAGAGGAATGGATAGGATAGAGGATTGGATAGGATAGAGGATAGAGGATAGGATAGGATAGAGGATTGGATAGGATACAGGAAAGGATAGGATTGAGGATAGGCTAGGATGGAGGATAGGATAGGATAGAGGACAGGATAGGATAGAGGATAGGATAGGATAGAGGATAGGATAGGATAGAGGATAGGCTAGGATGGAGGATAGGATAGGATAGAGGATAGGATAGGATAGAGGATAGGATAGGATAGAGGATAGGATAGGATAGAAGATAGGATAGGATAGAGGATAGGATAGGATAGAGGATAGGATAGGATAGAGGATAGGATAGGATAGAGGATTGGATAGAGGATAGGATAGGATAGAGGATATTATAGGATAGAGGATAGGATAGGATAGAGGAATGGATAGGATAGAGGATTGGATAGGATAGAGGATAGAGGATAGGATAGGATAGAGGATTGGATAGGATACAGGAAAGGATAGGATTGAGGATAGGCTAGGATGGAGGATAGGATAGGATAGAGGACAGGATAGGATAGAGGATAGGATAGGATAGAGGATAGGATAGGATAGAGGATAGGCTAGGATGGAGGATAGGATAGGATAGAGGATAGGATAGGATAGAGGATAGGATAGGATAGAGGATAGGATAGGATAGAGGATAGGATAGGATAGAAGATAGGATAGGATAGAGGATAGGATAGGATAGAGGATAGGATAGGATAGAGGATTGGATAGGATAGAGGATAGATGATAGGATAGGATTAAGGATTGGATAGGATACAGGATAGGATGGGATAGAGGATAGGATAGGATAGATGATAGGATAGGATAGAGGATAGGATAGGATAGAGGATAGGATAGGATAGAGGATAGGATAGGATAGAGGATAGGATAGGATAGAGGATTGGATAGGATAGAGGATAGATGATAGGATAGGATTAAGGATTGGATAGGATACAGGATAGGATGGGATAGAGGATAGGATAGGATAGAGGATAGGATAGGATAGAGGATAGGATAGGATAGAGGATAGGATCGGATAGAGGATAGGATAGGATAGAGGATAGGATAGGATAGAGGATACGATAGGATAGAGGATTGGATAGGGGATTTGATAGGATAGATGATTGGGTAGGATAGAAGATAGGATAGGATAGAGGATAGGATAGGATAGAGGATAGGATAGGATAGAGGATAGGATAGGATAGAAGATAGGATAGGATAGAGGATAGGATAGGATAGAGGATAGGATAGGATAGAGGATAGGATAGGATAGAGGATATTATAGGATAGAGGATAGGATAGGATAGAGGAATGGATAGGATAGAGGATTGGATAGGATAGAGGATAGAGGATAGGATAGGATAGAGGATTGGATAGGATACAGGAAAGGATAGGATTGAGGATAGGCTAGGATGATGGATAGGATAGGATAGAGGACAGGATAGGATAGAGGATAGGATAGGATAGAGGATAGGATAGGATAGAGGATAGGATAGGATAGGGGATTTGATAGGATAGAGGATAGGATAGGATAGAGGATAGGATAGGATGGAGGATAGGATAGGATAGAGGATAGGATAGGATAGAAGATAGGATAGGATAGAGGATAGGATAGGATAGAGGATAGGATAGGATAGAGGATTGGATAGGATAGAGGATAGATGATAGGATAGGATTAAGGATTGGATAGGATACAGGATAGGATGGGATAGAGGATAGGATAGGATAGAGGATAGGATAGGATAGAGGATAGGATAGGATAGAGGATAGGATCGGATAGAGGATAGGATAGGATAGAGGATAGGATAGGATAGAGGATATTATAGGATAGAGGACAGGATAGGATAGAGGATTGGATAGGATACAGGAAAGGATAGGATTGAGGATAGATAATAGGGCAGGATAGAGGATAGGAGAGGATACAGGATAGGATAGGATAGAGGATAGGATAGGATAGAGGATAGGATAGGATAGAGGATAGGATAGGATAGAGGATAGGATAGGATAGAGGATAGGATAGGATAGAGGATAGGATAGGATAGACGATAGGAGAGGATAGAGGATAGGATAGGATAGAGGATAGGATAGGATAGGATAGAGGATAGGATAGGATAGAGGATAAGATAGGATAGAGGATATTATAGGATAGAGGACAGGATAGGTTAGAGGATTGGATAGGATACAGGAAAGGATAGGATTGAGGATAGATAATAGGGCAGGATAGAGGATTGGATAGGATACAGGATAGGATAGGATAGAGGATAGGATAGGGGATTTGATAGGATAGAGGATAGGATAGGATAGAAGATAGGATAGGATAGAGGATAGGATAGGATAGAGGATAGGATAGGACAGAGGATTGGATAGAGGATAGGATAGGATAGAGGATATTATAGGATAGAGGATATGATAGGATAGAGGAATGGATTGGATAGAGGATTGGATAGGATAGAGGATAGATGATAGGATAGGATTAAGGATTGGATAGGATACAGGATAGGATGGGATAGAGGATAGGATAGGATAGAGGATAAGATAGGATAGAGGATATTATAGGATAGAGGACAGGATAGGATAGAGGATTGGATAGGATACAGGAAAGGATAGGATTGAGGATAGATAATAGGGCAGGATAGAGGATAGGAGAGGATACAGGATAGGATAGGATAGAGGATAGGATAGGATAGAGGATAGGATAGGATAGAGGATAGGATAGGATAGAGGATAGGATAGGATAGAGGATAGGATAGGATAGAGGATAGGATAGGATAGAGGATATTATAGGATAGAGGACAGGATAGGATAGAGGATTGGATAGGATACAGGAAAGGATAGGATTGAGGATAGATAATAGGGCAGGATAGAGGATAGGAGAGGATACAGGATAGGATAGGATAGAGGATAGGATAGGATAGAGGATAGGATAGGATAGAGGATAGGATAGGATAGAGGATAGGATAGGATAGAGGATAGGATAGGATAGAGGATAGGATAGGATAGAGGATAGGATAGGATAGACGATAGGAGAGGATAGAGGATAGGATAGGATAGAGGATAGGATAGGATAGGATAGAGGATAGGATAGGATAGAGGATAAGATAGGATAGAGGATATTATAGGATAGAGGACAGGATAGGATAGAGGATTGGATAGGATACAGGAAAGGATAGGATTGAGGATAGATAATAGGGCAGGATAGAGGATTGGATAGGATACAGGATAGGATAGGATAGAGGATAGGATAGGGGATTTGATAGGATAGAGGATAGGATAGGATAGAAGATAGGATAGGATAGAGGATAGGATAGGATAGAGGATAGGATAGGACAGAGGATTGGATAGAGGATAGGATAGGATAGAGGATATTATAGGAAAGAGGATATGATAGGATAGAGGAATGGATTGGATAGAGGATTGGATAGGATAGAGGATAGAAGATAGGATAGGATAGAGGATAGGATAGGATAGAGGATATTATAGGATAGAGGATAGGATAGGATAGAGGAATGGATAGGATAGAGGATTGGATAGGATAGAGGATAGGATAGGATAGAGGATAGGATAGGATAGAGGATAGGATAGGATAGAGGACAGGATAGGATAGAGGATAGGATAGGATAGAGGATAGGATAGGATAGAGGATAGGCTAGGATGGAGGATAGGATAGGATAGAGGATAGGATAGGATAGAGGATAGGATAGGATAGAGGATAGGATAGGATAGAGGATAGGATAGGATAGAAGATAGGATAGGATAGAGGATAGGATAGGATAGAGGATAGGATAGGATAGAGGATAGGATAGGATAGAGGATTGGATAGGATAGAGGATAGATGATAGGATAGGATTAAGGATTGGATAGGATACAGGATAGGATGGGATAGAGGATAGGATAGGATAGATGATAGGATAGGATAGAGGATAGGATAGGATAGAGGATAGGATAGGATAGAGGATAGGATAGGATAGAGGATAGGATAGGATAGAGGATTGGATAGGATAGAGGATAGATGATAGGATAGGATTAAGGATTGGATAGGATACAGGATAGGATGGGATAGAGGATAGGATAGGATAGAGGATAGGATAGGATAGAGGATAGGATAGGATAGAGGATAGGATCGGATAGAGGATAGGATAGGATAGAGGATAGGATAGGATAGAGGATACGATAGGATAGAGGATAGGATAGGGGATTTGATAGGATAGATGATTGGGTAGGATAGAAGATAGGATAGGATAGAGGATAGGATAGGATAGAGGATAGGATAGGATAGAGGATAGGATAGGATAGAAGATAGGATAGGATAGAGGATAGGATAGGATAGAGGATAGGATAGGATAGAGGATAGGATAGGATAGAGGATATTATAGGATAGAGGATAGGATAGGATAGAGGAATGGATAGGATAGAGGATTGGATAGGATAGAGGATAGAGGATAGGATAGGATAGAGGATTGGATAGGATACAGGAAAGGATAGGATTGAGGATAGGCTAGGATGGAGGATAGGATAGGATAGAGGACAGGATAGGATAGAGGATAGGATAGGATAGAGGATAGGATAGGATAGAGGATAGGATAGGATAGGGGATTTGATAGGATAGAGGATAGGATAGGATAGAGGATAGGATAGGATGGAGGATAGGATAGGATAGAGGATAGGATAGGATAGAAGATAGGATAGGATAGAGGATAGGATAGGATAGAGGATAGGATAGGATAGAGGATTGGATAGGATAGAGGATAGATGATAGGATAGGATTAAGGATTGGATAGGATACAGGATAGGATGGGATAGAGGATAGGATAGGATAGAGGATAGGATCGGATAGAGGATAGGATAGGATAGAGGATAGGATCGGATAGAGGATACGATAGGATAGAGGATAGGATAGGGGATTTGATAGGATAGATGATTGGGTAGGATAGAAGATAGGATAGGATAGAGGATAGGATAGGATAGAGGATAGGATAGGATAGAGGATAGGATAGGATAGAAGATAGGATAGGATAGAGGATAGGATAGGATAGAGGATAGGATAGGATAGAGGATAGGATAGGATAGAGGATATTATAGGATAGAGGATAGGATAGGATAGAGGAGTGGATAGGATAGAGGATTGGATAGGATAGAGGATAGAGGATAGGATAGGATAGAGGATTGGATAGGATACAGGAAAGGATAGGATTGAGGATAGGCTAGGATGGAGGATAGGATAGGATAGAGGACAGGATAGGATAGAGGATAGGATAGGATAGAGGATAGGATAGGATAGAGGATAGGATAGGATAGGGGATTTGATAGGATAGAGGATAGGATAGGATAGAGGATAGGATAGGATGGAGGATAGGATAGGATAGAGGATAGGATAGGATAGAAGATAGGATAGGATAGAGGATAGGATAGGATAGAGGATAGGATAGGATAGAGGATTGGATAGGATAGAGGATAGATGATAGGATAGGATTAAGGATTGGATAGGATACAGGATAGGATGGGATAGAGGATAGGATAGGATAGAGGATAGGATAGGATAGAGGATAGGATAGGATAGAGGATAGGATCGGATAGAGGATAGGATAGGATAGAGGATAGGATAGGATAGAGGATATTATAGGATAGAGGACAGGATAGGATAGAGGATTGGATAGGATACAGGAAAGGATAGGATTGAGGATAGATAATAGGGCAGGATAGAGGATAGGAGAGGATACAGGATAGGATAGGATAGAGGATAGGATAGGATAGAGGATAGGATAGGATAGAGGATAGGATAGGATAGAGGATAGGATAGGATAGAGGATAGGATAGGATAGAGGATAGGATAGGATAGACGATAGGAGAGGATAGAGGATAGGATAGGATAGAGGATAGGATAGGATAGGATAGAGGATAGGATAGGATAGAGGATAAGATAGGATAGAGGATATTATAGGATAGAGGACAGGATAGGATAGAGGATTGGATAGGATACAGGAAAGGATAGGATTGAGGATAGATAATAGGGCAGGATAGAGGATTGGATAGGATACAGGATAGGATAGGATAGAGGATAGGATAGGGGATTTGATAGGATAGAGGATAGGATAGGATAGAAGATAGGATAGGATAGAGGATAGGATAGGATAGAGGATAGGATAGGACAGAGGATTGGATAGAGGATAGGATAGGATAGAGGATATTATAGGATAGAGGATATGATAGGATAGAGGAATGGATTGGATAGAGGATTGGATAGGATAGAGGATAGATGATAGGATAGGATTAAGGATTGGATAGGATACAGGATAGGATGGGATAGAGGATAGGATAGGATAGAGGATAAGATAGGATAGAGGATATTATAGGATAGAGGACAGGATAGGATAGAGGATTGGATAGGATACAGGAAAGGATAGGATTGAGGATAGATAATAGGGCAGGATAGAGGATTGGATAGGATACAGGATAGGATAGGATAGAGGATAGGATAGGGGATTTGATAGGATAGAGGATAGGATAGGATAGAAGATAGGATAGGATAGAGGATAGGATAGGATAGAGGATAGGATAGGACAGAGGATTGGGTAGAGGATAGGATAGGATAGAGGATATTATAGGATAGAGGATATGATAGGATAGAGGAATGGATTGGATAGAGGATTGGATAGGATAGAGGATAGATGATAGGATAGGATTAAGGATTGGATAGGATACAGGATAGGATGGGATAGAGGATAGGATAGGATAGAGGATAAGTTAAGATAGAGGATATTATAGGATAGAGGACAGGATAGGATAGAGGATTGGATAGGATACAGGACAGGATAGGATAGAGGATAGGATAGGGGATTTGATAGGATACAGGATAGGATAGGATAGAAGATAGGATAGGATAGAGGATAGGATAGGATAGAGGATAGGATAGGACAGAGGATTGGATAGAGGACAGGATAGCATAGAGGATTGGATAGGATACAGGAAAGGATAGGATTGAGGATAGATAATAGGGCAGGATAGAGGATTGGATAGGATACAGGATAGGATAGGATTGAGGATAGATAATAGGGCAGGATAGAGGATTGGATAGGATACAGGACAGGATAGGATAGAGGATAGGATAGGGGATTTGATAGGATACAGGATAGGATAGGATAGAAGATAGGATAGGATAGAGGATAGGATAGGATAGAGGATAGGATAGGACAGAGGATTGGATAGAGGACAGGATAGCATAGAGGATTGGATAGGATACAGGAAAGGATAGGATTGAGGATAGATAATAGGGCAGGATAGAGGATTGGATAGGATACAGGATAGGATAGGATAGAGGATAGGATAGGGGATTTGATAGGATAGAGGATAGGATAGGATAGAAGATAGGATAGGATAGAGGATAGGATAGGATAGAGGATAGGATAGGACAGAGGATTGGATAGAGGATAGGATAGGATAGAGGATATTATAGGAAAGAGGATATGATAGGATAGAGGAATGGATTGGATAGAGGATTGGATAGGATAGAGGATAGAAGATAGGATAGGATAGAGGATAGGATAGGATAGAGGATAGGATAGGATAGAGGATAGGATAGGATAGAAGATAGGATAGGATAGAGGATAGGATAGGATAGAGGATAGGATAGGATAGAGGATAGGATAGGATAGAGGATTGGATAGAGGATAGGATAGGATAGAGGATATTATAGGATAGAGGATAGGATAGGATAGAGGAATGGATAGGATAGAGGATTGGATAGGATAGAGGATAGAGGATAGGATATGATAGAGGATTGGATAGGATACAGGAAAGGATAGGATTGAGGATAGGCTAGGATGGAGGATAGGATAGGATAGAGGACAGGATAGGATAGAGGATAGGATAGGATAGAGGATACGATAGGATAGAGGATAGGATAGGATAGAGTATAGGATAGGGGATTTGATAGGATAGAGGATAGGATAGGATAGAGGATAGGATAGGATAGAGGATAGGATAGGATAGAGCATAGGATAGGATAGAGGATAGGATAGGATAGAGGATAGAATAGGAAAGAGGATAGGATAGGATAGAGGATAGGATAGGATAGAGGATAGGATCGGATAGAGGATAGAATAGGATAGAGGATAGGATAGGATAGAGGTTAGGATAGGATAGAGGATAGAGGATAGGATAGGATAGAGGATAGGATAGGATAGAGGATAGGATAGGATAGAGGATAGGATAGGATAGAGGATAGGATAGGATAGAGGATAGGATAGGATAGAGGATAGGATAGGATAGAGGATAGGATAGGATAGAGGATAGGATAGGTTAGAGGATAGGATAGGATAGAGGATAGGATAGGATAGAGGATAGGATAGGATAGAGGATAGGATAGGATAGAGGATAGGATAGGATAGAGGATAGGATAGGTTAGAGGATAGGATAGGATAGAGGATAGGATAGGATAGAGGATAGGATAGGATAGAGGATAGGATAGGATAGAGGATAGGATAGGATAGAGGATAGGATAGGATAGAGGATAGGATAGGATAGAGGATAGGATAGGATAGAGGATAGTGTAGGATAGAGGATAGGATAGGATAGACGATAGGAGAGGATAGTGGATAGGATAGGATAGAGGATAGAATAGGAAAGAGGATAGGATAGGATAGAGGATAGGATAGGATAGAGGATAGGATCGGATAGAGGATAGAATAGGATAGAGGATAGGATAGGATAGAGGTTAGGATAGGATAGAGGATAGAGGATAGGATAGGATAGAGGATAGGATAGGATAGAGGATAGGATAGGATAGAGGATAGGATAGGATAGAGGATAGGATAGGATAGAGGATAGGATAGGACAGAGGATAGGATAGGATAGAGGATAGGATAGGATAGAGGATAGGATAGGATAGAGGATAGGATAGGATAGAGGATAGGATAGGATAGAGGATAGGATAGGATAGAGGATAGGATAGGATAGAGGATAGGATAGGATAGAGGATAGGATAGGATAGAGGATAAGATAGGATAGAGGATATTATAGGATAGAGGACAGGATAGGATAGAGGATTGGATAGGATACAGGAAAGGATAGGATTGAGGATAGATAATAGGGCAGGATAGAGGATTGGATAGGATACAGGATAGGATAGGATAGAGGATAGGATAGGATAGAGGATAGGATAGGATAGAGTATAGGATAGGGGATTTGATAGGATAGAGGATAGGATAGGATAGAGGATTTGATAGGATAGAGAATAGGATAGGATAGAGGATAGGATAGGATAGAGGATAGGATAGGTTAGAGGATAGGATAGGATAGAGGATAGGATAGGATAGAGGATAGGATAGGATAGGATAGAGGATAGGATAGGATAGAGGATAGGATAGAGGATAGGATAGGATAGAGGATAGGATAGGATAGAGGATAGGATAGGATAGAGGATAGGATAGGATAGAGGATAGGATAGGATAGAGTATAGGATAGGGGATTTGATAGGATAGAGGATAGGATAGGATACAGGATAGGATAGGATAGAGGATAGGATAGGATAGAGCATAGGATAGGATAGAGGATAGGATAGGATAGAGGATAGAATAGGAAAGAGGATAGGATAGGATAGGATAGAGGATAGGATCGGATAGAGGATAGAATAGGATAGAGGATAGGATAGGATAGAGGTTAGGATAGGATAGAGGATAGAGGATAGGATAGGATAGAGGATAGGATAGGATAGAGGATAGGATAGGATAGAGGATAGGATAGGATAGAGGATAGGATAGGATAGAGGATAGGATAGGATAGAGGATAGGATAGGATAGAGGATAGGATAGGATAGAGGATAGGATAGGATAAAGGATAGGATAGGATAGAGGATAGGATAGGATAGACGATAGGAGAGGATAGAGGATAGGATAGGATAGAGGATAGGATAGAGGATAGGATAGGATAGGATAGAGGATAGGATAGGATAGAGGATAAGATAGGATAGAGGATATTATAGGATAGAGGACAGGATAGGATAGAGGATTGGATAGGATACAGGAAAGGATAGGATTGAGGATAGATAATAGGGCAGGATAGAGGATTGGATAGGATACAGGATAGGATAGGATAGAGGATAGGATAGGGGATTTGATAGGATAGAGGATAGGATAGGATAGAAGATAGGATAGGATAGAGGATAGGATAGGATAGAGGATAGGATAGGACAGAGGATTGGATAGAGGATAGGATAGGATAGAGGATATTATAGGATAGAGGATATGATAGGATAGAGGAATGGATTGGATAGAGGATTGGATAGGATAGAGGATAGATGATAGGATAGGATTAAGGATTGGATAGGATACAGGATAGGATGGGATAGAGGATAGGATAGGATAGAGGATAGGATAGGATAGAGGATAGGATAGGATAGAGGATAGGATCGGATAGAGGATAGGATAGGATAGAGGATAGGATAGGATAGAGGATACGATAGGATAGAGGATAGGATAGGGGATTTGATAGGATAGATGATTGGGTAGGATAGAAGATAGGATAGGATAGAGGATAGGATAGGATAGAGGATAGGATAGGATAGAGGATTAGATAGAGGATAGGATAGGATAGAGGATATTATAGGATAGAGGATAGGATAGGATAGAGGAATGGATAGGATAGAGGATTGGATAGGATAGAGGAAAGGATGGGATTGAGGATAGGCTAGGATGGAGGATAGGATAGGATAGAGGACAGGATAGGATAGAGGATAGGATAGGATAGAGGATAGGATAGGATAGAGGATAGGATAGGATAGAGTATAGGATATTGGATTTGATAGGATAGAGGATAGGATAGGATAGAGGATAGGATAGGATAGAGGATAGGATAGGATAGAGCATAGGATAGGATAGAGGAAAGGATAGGATAGAGGATAGAATAGGATAGAGGATAGGATAGGATAGAGGATAGGATCGGATAGAGGATAGAATAGGATAGAGGATAGGATAGGATAGTGGTTAGGATAGGATAGAGGATAGAGGATAGGATAGGATAGAGGATAGGATAGGATAGAGGATAGGATAGGATAGAGGATAGGATAGGATAGAGGATAGGATAGGATAGAGGATAGGATAGGATAGAGGATAGGATAGGATAGAGGATAGGATAGGATAGAGGATAGGATAGGATAGAGGATAGGATAGGATAGACGATAGGAGAGGATAGAGGATAGGATAGGATAGAGGATAGAATAGGAAAGAGGATAGGATAGGATAGAGGATAGGATAGGATAGAGGTTAGGATAGGATAGAGGATAGAGGATAGGATAGGATAGAGGATAGGATAGGATAGAGGATAGGATAGGATAGAGGATAGGATAGGATAGAGGATAGGATAGGATAGAGGATAGGATAGGATAGAGGATAGATGATAGGATAGGATTAAGGATTGGATAGGATACAGGATAGGATGGGATAGAGGATAGGATAGGATAGAGGTTAGGATAGGATAGAGGATAGGATAGGATAGAGGATAGGATAGGATAGAGGATAGGATAGGATAGAGTATAGGATATTGGATTTGATAGGATAGAGGATAGGATAGGATAGAGGATAGGATAGGATAGAGGATAGGATAGGATAGAGCATAGGATAGGATAGAGGAAAGGATAGGATAGAGGATAGAATAGGATAGAGGATAGGATAGGATAGAGGATAGGATAGGATAGAGGATAGGATAGGATAGAGGATAGGATAGGATAGAGGATAGGATAGGATAGAGTATAGGATAGGGGATTTGATAGGATAGAGGATAGGATAGGATACAGGATAGGATAGGATAGAGGATAGGATAGGATAGAGCATAGGATAGGATAGAGGATAGGATAGGATAGAGGATAGAATAGGAAAGAGGATAGGATAGGATAGAGGATAGGATAGGATAGAGGATAGGATCGGATAGAGGATAGAATAGGATAGAGGATAGGATAGGATAGAGGTTAGGATAGGATAGAGGATAGAGGATAGGATAGGATAGAGGATAGGATAGGATAGAGGATAGGATAGGATAGACGATAGGAGAGGATAGAGGATAGGATAGGATAGAGGATAGGATAGGATAGGATAGAGGATAGGATAGGATAGAGGATAAGATAGGATAGAGGATATTATAGGATAGAGGACAGGATAGGATAGAGGATTGGATAGGATACAGGAAAGGATAGGATTGAGGATAGATAATAGGGCAGGATAGAGGATTGGATAGGATACAGGATAGGATAGGATAGAGGATAGGATAGGGGATTTGATAGGATAGAGGATAGGATAGGATAGAAGATAGGATAGGATAGAGGATAGGATAGGATAGAGGATAGGATAGGACAGAGGATTGGATAGAGGATAGGATAGGATAGAGGATATTATAGGATAGAGGATAGATGATAGGATAGGATTAAGGATTGGATAGGATACAGGATAGGATGGGATAGAGGATAGGATAGGATAGAGGTTAGGATAGGATAGAGGATAGGATAGGATAGAGGATAGGATAGGGGATTTGATAGGATAGATGATTGGGTAGGATAGAAGATAGGATAGGATAGATGATAGGATAGGATAGAGGATTGGATAGAGGATAGGATAGGATAGAGGATATTATAGGATAGAGGATAGGATAGGGGATTTGATAGGATAGAGGATAGGATAGGATAGAGGATTTGATAGGATAGAGAATAGGATAGGATAGAGGATAGGATAGGATAGAGGATAGGATAGGTTAGAGGATAGGATAGGATAGAGGATAGGATAGGATAGAGGATAGGATAGGATAGGATAGAGGATAGGATAGGATAGAGGATAGGATAGAGGATAGGATAGGATAGAGGATAGGATAGGATAGAGGATAGGATAGGATAGAGGATAGGATAGGATAGAGGATAGGATAGGATAGAGTATAGGATAGGGGATTTGATAGGATAGAGGATAGGATAGGATACAGGATAGGATAGGATAGAGGATAGGATAGGATAGAGCATAGGATAGGATAGAGGATAGGATAGGATAGAGGATAGAATAGGAAAGAGGATAGGATAGGATAGGATAGAGGATAGGATCGGATAGAGGATAGAATAGGATAGAGGATAGGATAGGATAGAGGTTAGGATAGGATAGAGGATAGAGGATAGGATAGGATAGAGGATAGGATAGGATAGAGGATAGGATAGGATAGAGGATAGGATAGGATAGAGGATAGGATAGGATAGAGGATAGGATAGGATAGAGGATAGGATAGGATAGAGGATAGGATAGGATAGAGGATAGGATAGGATAAAGGATAGGATAGGATAGAGGATAGGATAGGATAGACGATAGGAGAGGATAGAGGATAGGATAGGATAGAGGATAGGATAGGATAGGATATAGGAGAGGATAGAGGATAGGATAGGATAGAGGATAGGATAGAGGATAGGATAGGATAGGATAGAGGATAGGATAGGATAGAGGATAAGATAGGATAGAGGATATTATAGGATAGAGGACAGGATAGGATAGAGGATTGGATAGGATACAGGAAAGGATAGGATTGAGGATAGGATAGGATAGAGGATAGGATAGGATAGAGTATAGGATAGGGGATTTGATAGGATAGAGGATAGGATAGGATAGAGGATTTGATAGGATAGAGAATAGGATAGGATAGAGGATAGGATAGGATAGAGGATAGGATAGGTTAGAGGATAGGATAGGATAGAGGATAGGATAGGATAGAGGATAGGATAGGATAGGATAGAGGATAGGATAGGATAGAGGATAGGATAGAGGATAGGATAGGATAGAGGATAGGATAGGATAGAGGATAGGATAGGATAGAGGATAGGATAGGATAGAGGATAGGATAGGATAGAGTATAGGATAGGGGATTTGATAGGATAGAGGATAGGATAGGATACAGGATAGGATAGGATAGAGGATAGGATAGGATAGAGCATAGGATAGGATAGAGGATAGGATAGGATAGAGGATAGAATAGGAAAGAGGATAGGATAGGATAGGATAGAGGATAGGATCGGATAGAGGATAGAATAGGATAGAGGATAGGATAGGATAGAGGTTAGGATAGGATAGAGGATAGAGGATAGGATAGGATAGAGGATAGGATAGGATAGAGGATAGGATAGGATAGAGGATAGGATAGGATAGAGGATAGGATAGGATAGAGGATAGGATAGGATAGAGGATAGGATAGGATAGAGGATAGGATAGGATAGAGGATAGGATAGGATAAAGGATAGGATAGGATAGAGGATAGGATAGGATAGACGATAGGAGAGGATAGAGGATAGGATAGGATAGAGGATAGGATAGAGGATAGGATAGGATAGGATAGAGGATAGGATAGGATAGAGGATAAGATAGGATAGAGGATATTATAGGATAGAGGACAGGATAGGATAGAGGATTGGATAGGATACAGGAAAGGATAGGATTGAGGATAGATAATAGGGCAGGATAGAGGATTGGATAGGATACAGGATAGGATAGGATAGAGGATAGGATAGGGGATTTGATAGGATAGAGGATAGGATAGGATAGAAGATAGGATAGGATAGAGGATAGGATAGGATAGAGGATAGGATAGGACAGAGGATTGGATAGAGGATAGGATAGGATAGAGGATATTATAGGATAGAGGATATGATAGGATAGAGGAATGGATTGGATAGAGGATTGGATAGGATAGAGGATAGATGATAGGATAGGATTAAGGATTGGATAGGATACAGGATAGGATGGGATAGAGGATAGGATAGGATAGAGGATAGGATAGGATAGAGGATAGGATAGGATAGAGGATAGGATCGGATAGAGGATAGGATAGGATAGAGGATAGGATAGGATAGAGGATACGATAGGATAGAGGATAGGATAGGGGATTTGATAGGATAGATGATTGGGTAGGATAGAAGATAGGATAGGATAGAGGATAGGATAGGATAGAGGATAGGATAGGATAGAGGATTGGATAGAGGATAGGATAGGATAGAGGATATTATAGGATAGAGGATAGGATAGGATAGAGGAATGGATAGGATAGAGGATTGGATAGGATAGAGGAAAGGATGGGATTGAGGATAGGCTAGGATGGAGGATAGGATAGGATAGAGGACAGGATAGGATAGAGGATAGGATAGGATAGAGGATAGGATAGGATAGAGGATAGGATAGGATAGAGTATAGGATATTGGATTTGATAGGATAGAGGATAGGATAGGATAGAGGATAGGATAGGATAGAGGATAGGATAGGATAGAGCATAGGATAGGATAGAGGAAAGGATAGGATAGAGGATAGAATAGGATAGAGGATAGGATAGGATAGAGGATAGGATCGGATAGAGGATAGAATAGGATAGAGGATAGGATAGGATAGTGGTTAGGATAGGATAGAGGATAGAGGATAGGATAGGATAGAGGATAGGATAGGATAGAGGATAGGATAGGATAGAGGATAGGATAGGATAGAGGATAGGATAGGATAGAGGATAGGATAGGATAGAGGATAGGATAGGATAGAGGATAGGATAGGATAGAGGATAGGATAGGATAGACGATAGGAGAGGATAGAGGATAGGATAGGATAGAGGATAGAATAGGAAAGAGGATAGGATAGGATAGAGGATAGGATAGGATAGAGGTTAGGATAGGATAGAGGATAGAGGATAGGATAGGATAGAGGATAGGATAGGATAGAGGACAGGATAGGATAGAGGATAGGATAGGATAGAGGATAGGATAGGATAGAGGATAGGATAGGATAGAGGATAGGATAGGATAGAGGATAGGATAGGATAGAGGATAGGATAGGATAGAGGATAGGATAGGATAGAGGATAGGATAGGATAGAGGATAGGATAGGATAGAGGATAGGATAGGATAGAGGATAGGATAGGATAGAGGATAGGATAGGATAGAGGATAGGATAGGATAGAGGATAGGATAGGATAGAGGATAGGATAGGATAGAGGATAGGATAGGATAGAGTATAGGATAGGGGATTTGATAGGATAGAGGATAGGATAGGATACAGGATAGGATAGGATAGAGGATAGGATAGGATAGAGCATAGGATAGGATAGAGGATAGGATAGGATAGAGGATAGAATAGGAAAGAGGATAGGATAGGATAGAGGATAGGATAGGATAGAGGATAGGATCGGATAGAGGATAGAATAGGATAGAGGATAGGATAGGATAGAGGTTAGGATAGGATAGAGGATAGAGGATAGGATAGGATAGAGGATAGGATAGGATAGAGGATAGGATAGGATAGACGATAGGAGAGGATAGAGGATAGGATAGGATAGAGGATAGGATAGGATAGGATAGAGGATAGGATAGGATAGAGGATAAGATAGGATAGAGGATATTATAGGATAGAGGACAGGATAGGATAGAGGATTGGATAGGATACAGGAAAGGATAGGATTGAGGATAGATAATAGGGCAGGATAGAGGATTGGATAGGATACAGGATAGGATAGGATAGAGGATAGGATAGGGGATTTGATAGGATAGAGGATAGGATAGGATAGAAGATAGGATAGGATAGAGGATAGGATAGGATAGAGGATAGGATAGGACAGAGGATTGGATAGAGGATAGGATAGGATAGAGGATATTATAGGATAGAGGATATGATAGGATAGAGGAATGGATTGGATAGAGGATTGGATAGGATAGAGGATAGATGATAGGATAGGATTAAGGATTGGATAGGATACAGGATAGGATGGGATAGAGGATAGGATAGGATAGAGGTTAGGATAGGATAGAGGATAGGATAGGATAGAGGATAGGATAGGGGATTTGATAGGATAGATGATTGGGTAGGATAGAAGATAGGATAGGATAGATGATAGGATAGGATAGAGGATTGGATAGAGGATAGGATAGGATAGAGGATATTATAGGATAGAGGATAGGATAGGATAGAGGAATGGATAGGATAGAGGATTGGATAGGATAGAGGAAAGGATGGATTGAGGATAGGCTAGGATGGAGGATAGGATAGGATAGAGGACAGGATAGGATAGAGGATAGGATAGGATAGAGGATAGGATAGGATAGAGGATAGGATAGGATAGAGTATAGGATATTGGATTTGATAGGATAGAGGATAGGATAGGATAGAGGATAGGATAGGATAGAGGATAGGATAGGATAGAGCATAGGATAGGATAGAGGAAAGGATAGGATAGAGGATAGAATAGGATAGAGGATAGGATAGGATAGAGGATAGGATAGGATAGAGGTTAGGATAGGATAGAGGATAGAGGATAGGATAGGATAGAGGATAGGATAGGATAGAGGATAGGATAGGATAGAGGATAGGATAGGATAGAGGAAAGGATGGGATTGAGGATAGGCTAGGATGGAGGATAGGATAGGATAGAGGACAGGATAGGATAGAGGATAGGATAGGATAGAGGATAGGATAGGATAGACGATAGGATAGGATAGAGTATAGGATATTGGATTTGATAGGATAGAGGATAGGATAGGATAGAGGATAGGATAGGATAGAGGATAGGATAGGATAGAGCATAGGATAGGATAGAGGAAAGGATAGGATAGAGGATTGGATAGGATAGAGGATAGATGATAGGATAGGATTAAGGATTGGATAGGATACAGGATAGGATGGGATAGAGGATAGGATAGGATAGAGGATAGGATAGGATAGAGGATAGGATCGGATAGAGGATAGGATAGGATAGAGGATAGGATAGGATAGAGGATAGGATAGGATAGAGGATAGGATAGGATAGAGGATAGGATAGGATAGAGGATAGGATAGGATAGAGGATAGGATAGGATAGAGAATAGGATAGGATAGAGGATAGGATAGGATAGAGGATAGGATAGGATAGAGGATAGGATAGGATAGAGGATAGGATAGGATAGAGGATAGGATAGGATAGAGGATAGCATAGGATAGAGGATAGGATAGGATAGAGGACAGGATAGGATAGACGATAGGAGAGGATAGAGGATAGGATAGGAAAGAGGATAGGATAGGATAGAGGATAGGATAGGATAGAAGATAGGATAGGATAGAGGATAGGATAGGATAGAGGATAGGATAGGATAGAGGATAGGATAGGATAGAGGATTGGATAGGATAGAGGATAGATGATAGGATAGGATTAAGGATTGGATAGGATACAGGATAGGATGGGATAGAGGATAGGATAGGATAGAGGATAGGATAGGATAGAGGATAGGATCGGATAGAGGATAGGATAGGATAGAGGATAGGATAGGATAGAGGATACGATAGGATAGAGGATAGGATAGGGATTTGATAGGATAGATGATTGGGTAGGATAGAAGATAGGATCGGATAGAGGTAGAATAGGATAGAGGATAGGATAGGTGTGGTAGGATAGGTAGAGGATAGAGGTGGTAGGAGAGAGGATAGGATGGTGAGGTGAGGATAGGATAGAGGATGATAGGAGTGGAGTGAGGTGTGGTGAGGATGGAGTGGAGGTGAGGTAGGTGAGGAGTGGTAGGAGAGGGTGAGGTAGGAGTGTGGATAGGTGTGGTGAGGTGAGGAGAGGTGTGGTGTGGAGTGAGGTGAGGTGTGGTGTGTGGAGTGGTGAGGAGTGGTGGTGTGGTGTGGTGAGGTGTGTGGTGTGGAGTGTGGAGTGGTGTGGTGTGGAGAGGTGTGGTGTGAGGTAGTGGTGTGGTGGAGTGGTGTGGTGTGGTGTGTGGTGAGGTGAGTGAGGTGGTGAGGTGTGTGGGTGGTGTGGTGTGTGGTGTGTGGTGTGGTGTGGTGTGGTGTGGTGTGGTGTGGTGTGGTGTGGTGTGTGGTGTGGTGTGGTGTGTGGTTTGGTGGGTGGGTGGTGTGGCGTGGTGGGTGGTGTGGTGTGGTGTGTGGTCTGGTGTGGTGTGTGGTGTGGTGTGGTGTGTGGTGTGGTGTGGTGTGTCAGTGTGGTGAGGTGTGTGGTGTGGTGTGGGGTGGGGTGTGGTGTGTGGTGTGGTGTGGTGTGTGGTGTGGTGTGGTGTGTGGTGTGGTGTGGTGTGTGCTGTGGTGTGGTGTGTGGTTTGGTGTGGTGTGTGGTGGGGTGTGGTGTGTGGTGTGTGGTGTGGTGTGGTGGTTGGTGGGGTGTGGTGTCTGGTGTGGTGCGCGCGCGGGGACGACGCAGCCGAGGGGGGGGGGGTGTGTGTGACGTGAAGGGTGAAGTGACTTGAAGTTGACAGTGAAGTGACTGAGTAAGAGTGACGTGACTTGAAGAGTGAAGTGAAGGGAAGAGTGCAGTGAAGTGGAGAGTGAAGTGAAGTGAAGAGTGAAGTGAAGTGAAGAGTGACGTGACGTGAAGAGTGCACTTGAATGAAGTGTAGAGTGCAGTGAAGTGAGGAGTGACAGTGCAGTGACAGAGTGAAGTGAAGTGAAGAGTGAAGTGAGGGAAGCGTGAAGTGACGTGACGACTGCAGTGAAGTGACAGAATGACATGAGGAAGCGTGAAGTGAAGTGAAGAGTGAAGTGAAGTGCAGAGTGAAGTGACGTGACGAGTGAAGTGAAGTGACGAGTGCAGCGTGAAGTGACGTTAAGAGTGAAGTGAAGTGCAGAGTGACGTGCAGTGAAGAGTGAAGTGGAGTGAAGAGTGAAGTGACGGGAAGAGTGAAGTGAAGTGAGAGTGAAGTGAAGTGAAGAGTGACAGTGAAGTGCAGCGTGAACGTGAAGTGAAGAGTGACGTGATTTGACTTGTGAAGTGTAGAGTGAAGTGAAGTGACAGTGAAGAGTGAAGTGAAGTTCCGACGTGAAGTGCAAGTGACGAGTGCAGTGAAGTGCAGTGAAGTGAAGTGCAGTGAAGTGCAGTGACAATGACGGAAGAGTGACGTGAAGTGCAGAGTGACGTGCAGGGAAGAGTGAAGTGAAGTGCAGAGTGACGTGAAGTGACGAGTGCAGTGCAGTGAAGAGTGAAGAGTGCACGTGACGTAAGAGTGACGTGAAGTGAAGAGTGACGTGGAGTGAAGAGTGACGTGAAGTGAGGAGTGACGTAACTTGATGAGTGAAGTGATTTGAAAGTGACAGTGAAGAGTGCAGTGAGGTGAAGAGTGAAGTGACGTGAAGAGTGAAGTGAAGTGAAGAGTGAAGTGACGTGACAGAGTGAAGTGCAGTGAAGAGTGCAGTGCAGTGAAGAGTGCACTGACGTGACGGGTGAAGTGAATTGAAGGTTGAAGTGAAGTGCTGAGTGAAGAGTGAAGTGACTTGAAGAGTGAAGTGACGTGCACGAGTGAAGTGCAGTGAAGAGTGAAGTGAAGTGCAGAGTGACGTGAAGTGAGAGTGCCGTGCAGTGAAGAGTGAAGTGAAGTGAAGAGGACGTGCAGTGAAGAGTGAAGAGACGTGCGGAGTGAAGTGAAGGGCAGAGTGAAGTGAAGTGACGAGACGTGGAGTGAAGAGTGAAGTGACGTGCAGAGTGAAGTGAAGTGACGAGTGAAGTGAAGTGACAGAGTGAAGTGAAGTGAAGAGTGAAGTGCAGTGAAGAGTGAAGTGAAGTGAAGAGTGAAGTGAAGTGAAGAGTGAAGTGAAGTGAGAGTGAAGTGACGTGAAGAGTGCAGTGACGTGAAGAGTGAAGAGACGTGACAGAGTGAAGTGCAGAGTGCAGTGACGTGAAGCGTGAAGTGAAGTGAAGACGTGAAGTGAAGTGACGAGTGAAGTGCCGTGAGAGTGAAGTGAAGTGAAGAGTGAGTGAAGTGAAGCGTGCAAGTGAAGTGACAGGTGAAGTGCAGTGAAGAGTGACAGTGTGAAGTGCGTGACAGAGTGCAGTGAAGTGAAGCGTGCAAGTGAAGGGAAGAGTGAAGTGACGTGAAGAGTGAAGTGAAGTGCAGAGTGAAGTGACAGTGAAGAGTGAAGTGAAGTGACGAGTGAAGTGACGTGAAGAGTGAAGTGACGTGACTAGTGAAGTGAGAGTGAAGTGAGTGAAGAGTGAAGTGAAGTGCAGAGTGAAGTGAAGTGACAGCAGTGAAGTGAAGTGCAGAGTGCAGAGAGTGAAGAGTGAAGTGAAGAAGAGTGCCGTGAAGTGCAGAGTGCAGTGAAGTGAAGAGTGAAGTGCAGTGAAGAGTGAAGTGAAGTGACGAGTGAAGTGACGTGAAGAGTGACGTGAGAGTGAAGTGCAGTGAAGTGAAGTGAAGTGCACGTGACGAGTGAAGTGAAGTGACGAGTGAAGTGAAGGGAAGAGTGAAGTGAAGTGAAGAGTGAGTGAAGTGCCGAGTGAAGTGCAGTGAAGAGTGCAGTGACGTGCAGACGTGAAGTGAATTGACGTGAAGTGAAGAGTGAGTGAAGTGAAGTGCAGTGAAGAGAGTGACAGAAGTGAAGTGAAGTGACGTGCCGTGAAGTGAAGAGCGTGACGTGAAGTGACGAGTGAAGACGTGAAGATTGACAGTGAACGTGAAGACGTGAAGTGAAGAGTGAAGAGTGAAAGTGACAGTGAAGTGAAGAGTGACGTGAAGTGCCGAGTGAGTGACGTGAAGTGAAGTGCGTGAAGTGACATGAGAGCAGTGAAGTGAAGTGAAGCGTGAAGTGAAGTGAAGACGTGAAGTGACAGTGCGTGCAGAGTGACAGTGAAGTGAAGAGAGACAGTGCCGTGACGTGCAGTGACGTGCAGAGTGCAGTGACAGTGCCGAGTGACAGTGACGTGAAGAGAGACGTGAAGTGAAGAAGTGAAGTGAAGAGTGAAGTGACGTGAAGGTGAAGTGCAGTGAAGAGTGACGTGACAGTGAAGAGTGAAGTGAAGTGAAGAGTGAAGTGAAGTGAAGTGCACGAGTGAAGTGAAGTGAAGAAGTGCAGTGAAGCGTGAAGTGCCGTGAAGAGTGAAGTGAAGTGAAGAGTGAAGTGAAGTGACAGCAGTGAGTGAAGTGAAGTGAAGTGAAGAGTGAAGTGAAGTGAAGTGACGAGTGAAGTGAAGTGACGAGTGAAGTGAAGTGAAGTGAGAGTGACGAGTGAAGTGCAGTGAAGTGACGTGAAGTGAAGGTGACGTGCAGTGAAGAGTGAAGTGAAGTGAAGAGTGACAGTGCAGTGACGAGTGACGTGAGAGTGAAGTGAAGTGCAAGTGAAGTGACGTGACAGTGAAGTGACGAGTGAAGTGCAGTGAAGCGTGCAGTGAAGTGAAGAGTGAAGTGAAGTGACGAGAGTGAAGACGTGAAGTGACGTGAAGTGCAGTGACAGTGAAGTGAAGAGTGAAGAGTGAAGTGAAGAGTGAAGAGTGAGAGTGCAGAGACGTGAAGAGTGACGTGAAGTGACGTGAAGTGAAGTGAAGTGAAAGTGAAGTGCAGACGAGTGACAGTGAAGTGACGAGAGTGAAGTGAAGTGAAGAGTGACGAGTGAAGAGAGACGTGACAGTGAAGAGTGAAGTGAAGTGAAGTGAAGAGTGAAGTGAAGTGAAGAGTGAAGTGAAGTGACAGAAGTGAAGTGCAGTGAAGAGTGAAGTGCAGTGAAGTGAGTGAAGAGTGACGTGAAGTGAAGAGTGAAGTGAAGAGTGAAGTGAAGTGACGAGTGAAGTGAAGTGCAGAGTGAGTGAAGTGAAGAGTGAAGAGTGCAGAGACAGTGACGTGACGAGTGACCGTGACAGTGAAGAGTGAAGTGCAGTGACGAGTGAAGTGAAGTGAGAAGCGTGAAGTGAAGTGAAGTGAAGTGACAGAGTGAAGTGAAGTGACGTGAAGACGTGAACGTGACGTGACAGTGACGTGAAGTGAAGAGTGAAGTGAGTGACAGTGAAGTGACGAGTGACGTGAAGTGCAGTGAACGTGACGAGTGCAGTGAAGTGAAGTGAAGTGAAGTGCAGTGAGACCGATGACAGTGCCTAGCCTAGCCAGTGACGTGAGTGAAGAGCCTGACGTGCCTTGCCGAGCTGCATCTGACAGTGCAGACGACGTGAAGTGAAGGAAGTGGCAAGTGAAGTGACGTGCCGTCTATCCGAGTGACAGTCCTCTTGCTAGTGACTTGACTGACGATGCATCCGAGTACCGTGAAGTGACGTGATTGACAGTGACGTGAAGTGAAGAGTGCAGTGACGTGAAGTGCACTGATCGTGATCTAATCCTCTCCTATCCTCTATCCTATCGTGCAATCTAACGTGCCATGAAGAAGCTGAAGCTGATTGCTGCAGAACCTATGCAGAAGTGCTATCCTATCGAAGCCTCGAACTATCCTATCCTCTATCCCTATCCTATCCATCTCTATCCTATCCTATCCTCTATCTATCTATCTCTACGAGTGAAGTGTGACAGTGAAGTGACGAGTGAAGTGAAGTGAAGCAGTGAATCCGTGAGCTATCCTTCCTCTATCCTCATCTCTATCCTCTGAAGTAGCCGTGCCTACCTATCCTCTCTATCCTATCCTATCCTCCTATCTAACATCCTCTATCCTAGAAGCCTAATCGCTAGCACATCTAGCTCTATCCTATCCAATCCTGACAGTGCAAGCTCGAACTAGCAGATCCTATCCTAATCCTCTATCCTATCCTATCCTCTATCAATCCTCTGTGCCAGTGACCGTGAACGACCTATCCTCTTCAGTATCCTCGTCTATCTACCTCCTGTCCTCTATCCTATCTATCCTCTATCCTATCCTTACTCCTGAGCCTGATCAAGTGCCTAGTCCTAATATCCTATCCTCAATCCTATCCTCTCTATCCTATCCTTCCTCTATCCTCTCCTATCGAGTGCCTAATCCTGACTCTAAGTGACGTATCACTATCGACGTGGTGACCTATCCGTGACAGTGATCCTATCCTATGACAGATCTATCCGTGAACGTCGATCCTATCCTATCCTCTATCCTATCCTCTATCCGATCCTCTATCCTATACTATCCTGACTATCCTATCCTCCTACTCTCTAACTAGTGCACGAGTGCCTAGCAAGTGACGTGCAGTGACGTGAAGTCTAACGATAACCTATCTATCTCTATCCTATTCAATCTCTATCCGATCCTATCTCTATCCTATCCTATCCTATCCTCTTTCCTATTCTATCCTCTAATCCTATCCTATCCTCTATCCTATCCTATGCTCTATCCTATCCTATCCTCATCATCCTATCTGAAGCCGTAGCACGATCCTAGTGAAGTGCCATCGTGACACGTGACTATCCTATCCAATCCTCTCATCCTATCCTATCTATCCTATCCTATCCTCTATCCTATCTCTATCCTCTATCCTATCCTATCCTCTATCCTATCCTATCCTCTATCCTATCCTATCCTCTACCTATCCATCTCTATCCTATCCTATCCTCTATCCTATCCTATCTATCCTATCAATCCTATCCTATCCTATCCTCTATCCTATCAAATCCCCTATCCTATACTCTATCCTATCCTATCCTCTATCCTATCCTATCCTCAATCCTATCCTTTCCTGTATCCTATCCAATCCTCTATTCCTATCCTGTCCTCTATCCTATAATATCCTCTATCCTATCTTATCCTCTATCCTATCCTATCCTCTATCCTATCCTATCCTATCCTCTATCCTATCCTCTATCCTATCCTATCCTCTATCCTCTCCTATCGTCTATCCTATCCTATCCTCTATCCTATCCTATCCTTTATCCTATCCTATCCTCTATCCTATCCTATCCTCTATCCTATCCTATCCTCTATCCTATCCTATCCTCTATCCTATCCTATCCTCTATCCTATCCTATCCTCTATCCTATCCTATCCTCTATCCTATCCTATCCTCTATCCTATCCTATCCTCTATCCTCTATCCTATCCTAACCTCTATCCTATCCTATCCTCTATCCTATTCTATCCTCTATCCGATCCTATCCTCTATCCTATCCTATCCTATCCTCTTTCCTATTCTATCCTCTATCCTATCCTATCCTCTATCCTATCCTATGCTCTATCCTATCCTATCCTCTATCCTATCCTATCCTGTATCCTATCCTATCCTCTATCCTATCAAATCCCCTATCCTATACTCTATCCTATCCTATCCTCTATCCTATCCTATCCTCTATCCTATCCTATCCTCTATCCTATCCTATCCTCTATCCTATCCTATCCTCTATCCTATCCTCTATCCTATCCTATCCTCTATCCTATCCTATCCTATCCTCTATCCTATCCTATCCTCTATCCTATCCTATCCTCTAACCTATCCTATCCTCTATCCTATCCTATCCTCTATCCTATCCTATTCTCTATCCTATCAAATCCTCTATCCTATCCTATCCTCTATCCTATCAAATCCCCTATCCTATCCTCTATCCTATAATATCCTCTATCCTATCCTATCCTCTATCCAATCCTCTATCCTATCCTATCATCTATCCTATCCTATCTTCTATCCTACCCAATCATCTATCCTATCAAATCCCCTATCCTATCCTCTATCCTATCCTATCCTCTATCCTATCCTAACCTCTATCCTATCCTATCCTCTATCCCATCCTATCCTGTATCCTATCCAATCCTTAATCCTATCCTATCATCTATCCTCTATCCTATCCAATCCTCTATCCAATCCATTCCTCTATCCTATCATATCCTCTATCCTATAATATCCTCTATCCTATCCTATCCTCTATCCAATCCTCTGTCCTATCCTATCCTCTATCCTATCCTATCCTCTATCCTATCCTATCTTCTATCCTATCCTATCCTCTATCCTATCAAATCCCCTATCCTATCCTCTATCCTATCCTATCCTGTATCCTATCCAATCCTCTATCCTGCCCTATTATCTATCCTCAATCCTATCCTTTCCTGTATCCTATCCAATCCTCTATCCTATCCTGTCCTCTATCCTATAATATCCTCTATCCTATCTTATCCTCTATCCTATCCTATCCTCTATCCTATCCTATCCTATCCTCTATCCTATCCTATCCTCTATCCTCTCCTATCGTCTATCCTATCCTATCCTCTATCCTATCCTATCCTCTATCCTATCCTATCCTCTATCCTCTATCCTATCCTAACCTCTATCCTATCCTATCCTCTATCCTATTCTATCCTCTATCCGATCCTATCCTCTATCCTATCCTATCCTCTATCCTATCCTATCCTCTTTCCTATTCTATCCTCTATCCTATCCTATCCTCT